>NW_008705398.1:856404-888904 GCF_000326865.2 Helobdella robusta | reverse complement strand
ACCAGCAATTTTATGCCGCTGATTCGAGCTTCATGTAGTTGGTGGTTGATTAGAAACGCGGTGTCGGAAGGTTTGCCCAGAAGGATTAGAATCAGTAAGTTAGGGGCGTTCGGTCTGTCCCCGAACGGCAAGCTAGGGTGGGGTGAAAATTTGTTATTATGAAAATGTTATTATTTTTAATTATGAAATTATTATTATTTCAAAATTATTATTATTTCAAAATTATTAAACAATAAAATTAAACCGTAATTGATGGTCAAATGTTTGTATTTATCGTCTCAGTATTATAATGAGATGATTGATATAGCAATCGCTACTGACCCGTTAAAGATCTGTGACCTAACAACCTTGACCCCTTGAGAAAGTCTCCGTGACCCTGCCTGCAAGGTCATGTTTTGAATCGTGCCCACCAATTGTTTTTTCGTCATGGCACTGGGGAGAAATATATGGTTACTAATTCTTTATGGTTATAAAAAAAACTCACCATCCCCACCACCATCATCATCATCATCAACGTCATTGTCGTCTTCGTCACCGTCATTATCATTACCACATCATCACCATCATCATCATCATCATAATTATCATCATCATCACAACTTACTTATTCAAGGGCACAACGACACTACTCTGATCAGAAAACTTCACCAGGGCAAATCTGACAGCATCATTCAGAGCCAAGTACTTAACCGTTTCGGCTACGAACTCCAACATGGTCAGCCAGTTTTTACACGAGGCTACTGAATAGGCACCCTTTACTATTGTTGGATCGTTCTCACATACCGAGTTTGATTCCTCTATCAAGAAAGCTACATCTATTAAGCTATCACAACCTGTTCAGAGGTAATATATGTATGTAAGTTTCCGTCTATACATGTATGCTTGTGTGTGTGTGTGTATGTATGTGTGTGTTTGTGTATGTGTGTGTTTGTGTATGTATGTATATATGTATGTGTGTGTTTGTGTATGTGTGTGTGTTTGTGTATGTGTGTATGTATGTATATATGTATGTGTGTGATGTATATGTATATGTGTGTGTGTGTTTGTTTGTCTGTTTGTGAGAAAAGTTCTTTTTGTTGCTTGTGCATGAAATTTATTTGCAGTCTATAGTTTCATTTCGTATGCCCATGCGTAAGATGCTCCATACTTCTATGAGGCTGGCAAAACATCAGCGTAGATTATAGAGGATGAAAAACAGACACAATGAAACGTAGAGAAAAGAAAGCTAAACTTGTGCAGGATTTGGAAAGCTAATTTTTAGCGCCTATGACTACTTAGCAAGAAACCAGTCATCCTAAGCAGGACAAGGGAATGAAAAAGAATACAGGATGAAAACAGATTCCATGCTTGTATGACATTTGCAGAAGAAAGATGAAACGGATTGAAGACATATTAACATGATGGAGTTTTAATAGACACCGTTAAATAGTAGAAAATCATAATTTGTGGAGGAGGAAAAATTTATTTGCATATATGCCTTGCTGATGCTACTACAATTGCCGCTGCAGCTGCTGCTACTACTGCTACTGCTGCTGTTGTTGCTACCACTGATGCTGCTACTACTGACCGCGACAGTAGCCATCTTGACAGAATCCTTCTCCACAGGCAAAGTCTACACTGACAACACCCTTGTCGCCCGTGCAGAGGCGTTGCTCGCTGCAGTCTTGCGACAGCCACGACTCGCCGATCTGTTGTTCATTATAATAATAATAATAAAATAATAGTAATAATAATAATATGCTTATTACCTTATAATAAAAAGAAATAAGCACTTGTCCATGCTTTCATTTTCTTATTCATTCTTTCGATCATTTATTTTTTTAACTCTCCATCCACCTACTATCTAACCATTCATTCAGTTTCCATCCTCGTTTTCATTCATTCATTCATTCATTCATTCATTCATTCATTCATTCATTCATTCATTCATTCATTCATTCATTCATTCATTCATTCATTCATTCATTCATTCATTCATTCATTCATTCATTCATTCATTCATTCATTCATCTATCCATTAAAAGACTGATTGATCAATACATTCGATAATATATTCATTCACACATCCATCCATCCATCCATTCTCACCTTTCTTCCTCCTCCGAATTCATCCACGCATCCACAAGTTCCTCTAGGGACGCACACTCCATAATCGAACATGACATGATCCGGATTTAAACAGGAAATACTATCCAGGATAAAACTGTCGTCGTCAACGCTGCTGCTGCAAAACTTTGTGGCGTCTTTATCTTGACAGGTGTTGATACAGGGCGGGCCGAAATCGCTGCACGTCAAATCGCCTTTTACTACACAGGCTATTGAGTGTCATGATGGGGAATATTTATGATAGGAATTGAAGGTTTTATGGTTTCCCTATTAATTATAACAAAGTAATGATCACACTTTCTACTCTACGGATAGGACCAACCAGCCAGCCAGTCAGCCATTCAACTAACAAACCAACCAACCAACCAACCAACCAACCAACCAACCAACCAATCAACCAACCAACCAATCAACCAACCAACCAACCAACCAATCAAACTAAACTCACGGCATCCAAAGACAGATCTCCAGCTCTTAACAAAAGTTCCGCCGACAACTGTGGAGCACATATGAGACAACTCGCCCACCGTCCTGCAGAATATTGCCTCGCTGCAGTATGACCGAACGTTTCTGGCACATCTGTCGGCGTTAATATTATTAAATAAAATGAAAGAAAAAAAAAGAGAAAGAAAAGGAAAGATAGAGATAGTAGATAAATAGATAGATAGATAGATAGAGAGAGAGAGAAAGAAATAAAAAATTATGCAAACAAATTAAAAACTTCAACAAATTCTTTCTCACTACCCCTACAAACCTCGTAACCAAAGATTCAAAATATTGTGCCGGAAGTAGTCTTAAGCAAGTTAAAAATGGGGAATCTTTCCTGTTGAAAACATCTCTGCAATGATCCGGATCGAGTATGCAGCTCCCGTCCTTGCCAGGGGCTGGTGGTCTCGAGGGCCACGCAAATCTGTCGGGAGAGATATTAAAAGGTACGAGAGAGGAGAAAGAAAAAAAAGCAAGAGAGAGAAAGAAAAAAAAAGAGAGAGAGAGAATACAAGAAAACTAGGTGAATTTGTTGGGAGATAATTGAAAAAGTGAGAAAGATGATTATATTTTTACTACTACCACTACTACAACTACTACTACTACTTACTACTACCACTACTACTACTGTTACTACTACTACTACAACAACTACTACTACTATTACTACTACTTATACTATTACTACTACTACTATTAACTACTACTGCCGCTGCTACTACTACCACTACGACGACGACGACGACTACTATTACTAACTCGTAATCGACTTCATCCTCATCATCAACTTCTAGCACGTAACTTTCCCCAATGACGTATCCATCTTCTTCATCCTTCCCATTTTTCGTCCTCCCATCATCCAGGACATCTCCATTATTATTACCGCAAAAACCGTATACCGAAAAGGATCGATCTGTCGAGATACCGATTCTGACGTAACCGCCCGTACTCACTGATACCGATAAACCGAAGTTTGATTGCAGGGTTATGTAGAAGCCTTGGTATGTTATTGAGAAGTTTGGGTTCAGTTTGTATGGAATTTGGACACGCCTGTAGTTAACCTGTGTGTGTGTGTGTGAGTGTGAATGTGTGTGTATATAAATGTATGTGTGGTTTTTTTGTGTATACGGTGTGTACATATGTGTATGTTTACACGATTCAGCCAAACAAATTTAAATATAAATTTTTAGATTTTTTAATTTTGAGTTCTCTATTTGTTTGTGTGAGAGTGTGTATGTATGTATGTGTTTGTGTGTGTATGTTTGAATATGTGTGCAAGTCTGAATGTGTGTGTGTATGTCTGAACGTGTTAACAAACACATTTAAACAAATTTGTAAATACATTTTGAGAATATGATTTAAAACTTACTGAAACGCTTATATCAGAGTAGGAGTGTTGATCAACTTCGCCAAACTCGAAGTGAACTTTTGCACTGCCAATGAAGACTTGTATGTATCTTGTAGGATTTTATAAAAATAATGATGACAAATATCGTTTAATTAATTTATCGTTGTATGTTTATTTAATTAATTTTTCAATCAATCGTACACTCAGCCAGCCAGCCAGCCAGCCAGCCAGCCAGCCAACCAGCCAGCCAACCATCCGGCCAACCAACCAACCAACCAACCTGAAATAAGCATCTTGATATAGCGCGCTGTCTTCCCACAGTTTATACGTCCTAGCTAAAATGGTAAAATTTTTTTCGACTTCGTCATCTCCCGCCAAAATCCATCTTTTATTTGTTGCAAATTCCAGCTCCATTCCATCAAAAGTTCTACAGAAAACTCCGTGCTGACATTGGCACGTGTGTTCTTTCATTTCTATGTTTGTTTGTATGTATGTATGTATGTATGTATGTATGTATGTATGTGTGTGTGTGTGTATGTGTGTGTATGTATGTATGTGTGTGTGTGTGTGTGTGTGTGTGTGTGTGTGTGTATGTATGTATGTATGTATGTATGTGTGTGTGTGTATGTATGTATGTATGTATGTGTGTGTGTGTGTGTGTGTGTGTGTGTGTATGTATGTATGTATGTATGTATGTATGTATGTATGTATGTATGTATGTATGTATGTATGTATGTGTGTGTGTATGCATGTGTGTATGCATGTATGTTAAAACCAAAACATGATGAGTGACACTGAACCGTCAAACATCAAGTAACAAATGGATTAACACTTTGATTTGTCGTTATCTGTATGTATGTATGTATGTATGTATGTATGTATGTATGTATGTGTGTATGACTGTGTGTATGTGTGTATGTATATAAATATATGTGTGTGTTATTCATACAAACAGACACAATCACAAACACACACACACGCAGTCTAACTTTTTTCGCATAGAACTCCGTAATAGCCATATGGACAATTGCATTTATAAAGATTGCTGATGACATTATTATTTTTGGTGTTGTTGTTGTTGTTGTCATCAATACATTCACCATTATTTTTGCATGGGTTTGGATCGCAAGCTAAATAACATTGTGACGATGGCATGAATGAATGAATGAATGAATGAATGAATGAATGGAAAAGTAATTCAACAACAAACAAACAAACAAACAAACTAATAAATGAAAGAACAATACAGATTACCAAGAAACCACAAAAAAATATTTGAAAAGTTTTACGCTACATAAATTAATCTACAAACTCCTCAACATCAATCTAACTTGCCTGTACATTTAGCGCCGATACATTTGGTACCATTTGGACATGTGAAGGTTTCCTTAAGTACCTCCTTGTTACCTTGGCAGGTTGATTTGACTGTGCATTGGTTGTTGTACCATATTGAGCCAAACTGAAAGTGTTACGAGTGAATGAATGAATGAATGATTGAATAAATGAATGAATGAATAATCGATTGAATAAATGAGTGAATGAACAAATGAATAAATAAATGATGAATGAATGTTATAAAGGATGCTGAATAATAAAACTTATTATTAGTTAAATAAAGTTAAGTTTTCAAAAAATTTTTCGTATTTAATTTTCGGCAAATCATAATTTTTTCATTTTTTCATTTAATCATCTATCCTTCCATTCATTTTAAATTATTAATTAATTAAATCATCCATTAATATGTTTGTTCTTTCGTTCATTTATTCATTCGCTCATTCATTTAATCATTCATTCATTCGTTCGTTCGTTCGTTCATTCATTCATTCATTCATTCGTACATCGTGACTGATCTGATCTTCGCCCAGACATCCACAACGAGTGCGATCAATGCAGGTTCCCTGGTACAGAACCTGGATGGTAAAATTTTTTTTGACACTGATCAATCAATCAATCAATATCAATCAATCAATCAATCAATCAATCGATCGATCATCAATCGATCGATCATCAATCAATCAACCAACTAACAAACCAGCTATATAACCAACTAGCCAACCAATCAACAAACCAACCAACCAACCGGCCGACCGACCTTATTGGCATCTTTACAAACGCATACATCATATCCTGATGGCAGACTACATGCAACAGAGGCGTTCGGCTCTTCACATGTGTTCACACACATTGGAGCTCTTGGTAAACACTCCATGTCATCCCGCCCACACGCGCAAGCTAAATATTATTCTTCTTATTATTATTATTTTATTATTATTATTAGATAAAATAACAAGGGCCCATTGCCAAAGAAAATCGAAAAATCAAAAATCCAATACAAAAATACCTAAAGTTAAATCAAGAGTGTTTCTACTTGAAATTGTATATAATTGATTAATTATTGTAATTGATTATATAATTGATTATAAATTATAATAATGATTAATTAATTGATTGATTAATTATAATTGATAACAAAACGATTTAATCGGACTCAGTTGAAATTAAATCGCCAAAAATATGACCTCATAAACCAAAACCATAACAAGCAAAATGGTAAGAGTCGATCATTCAATAGATCAAAATTATTTATACTATTTATATTTATATTAGGTGTCCATTAATTGGCAAGACAAATAAAAATTATGTCAATATATTATCGCAATTATTTTATCAACCTTCATAATTCCTACAACTCTCGAGCAGTAATAAACTAGAGTTATTACTCTGAATTCACAACTCAAATTGTTTACCTTTCTAGTTGATCATAATTATTAAAATTATTAAAACTTAAATTTCAGCGCAACAAACAAAACGAACCACATCCAGTAGCATTTCTCCAACTTGCGGGGACGACTTCGGCGGACAGTCCCCGACAAAATCCCACAAACTGCTCAAGAATCTTACACGCGATTTCCTCGCTACAGACTTCGGAAAAATCTAGGACGCACTCGTCCTGATAGGTTTTCGCCATCTCGGTCCCCATGGCCGAAATGCAGGGACCGAAAATGCCAGAGGTGTTTGTTAGGAGGAGGCATTTTTTGGCCTGGGTGGTGCACTGAGAGGTTAGAGGTTTTGTGAGGAAGCAGGATCTGTTGGAGGCGTTAGTGTTGTTGGTGGTCATGGTGTTTTTCTGGTGGTTGTGGACCACCGTCACCACCATCATCATCATTATTATCATCATTCATCCTCACCCTCATCATCCTCATCGTCACCATCATCATCATCACCACCATCATCACCACCATCATCACCATCCGTTATTATCATCATTCATCATCACCATCATCATCATCACCATCCTCATCATCATCATCATTACTCACTCATTAGCCGGTTGAATGACGTAGCTGTCACCAATCGTCTTACCCCTATTTATTTTTGAATTATACATCGTGCCATTGGCCAGGACCAGATCTGTGTCAAGGTCACCATCGTAATTGCCACAGAACCCTCGCGTGTCGTAGGAAAATGTCCTTGGAAGGTCAACATAACTCTTCCATTCCTGGCTGAGGGCCGCAATCAGGCCAAATGACGTCAGAAGTTCGACATAATTTCCGTTGTAGCGGAAAGAGAAACCGGGAAACGTTGACGGGATTCCCACGATGTTGTTGTCGACCTATAAATAGAAACATGATTCTATAAATAAGAAAAACTATCTATAAATAGAATTAAATACCTATAAATAGATAGAATATTATCGCTAGAGTTTGCATAAAACTAGTGTATAGAAAAATCTCAGTTTAATTCTTGCATTTCGTAAGAAAAGAAGATTTGAATGACAAAAATTCACAAGCATACCAATGAAAAACCGATTCTATGGATCTCCTCACATTTCAGTTAACTCAACTAATTGATTTACGTAAAATTCATCGTGGGGTGAAATTTATAGTGGATAATTCATTGCGGTATTGTTATAAGGTATAGAAGCCAGGAGCGGAAATATTTGTTAGGCCGTTTAATTAATTATTAATTGAACTAGAACCCGAAATTGTTTACTTAGATTATCGTTGATTGTTGTGGGGATCAGCTGCGGTAGGTTCAATCCCTATCGTGCAATACAATGCTAATTGCTAACTATCGTTTAATCGTTAAAATGCCAGGATCTATTCACCATTCTGTCTAATTCGTCAATTAATTGCAAAAATGATTCATTATTCGGCTTAATTAATTAATTAATTTATCGATTAATTGGTACAGTTGTTGGTGTTCGGTTCGATTCCTGACGGTCGTTCAATCTATTAAGAAAGGTTCGAAAATAATTTACGTTTCGACTCGTTTCAATTAATTTCAACTTGAATTCGAGTAAATTTCAGACTAATTGCACTTGCTCGACTCGCGATCGAACCCTCTACGAGAAGGTCTACAGAAAACGGTCGGCACTAATATTGGCCGGACCGCTCGATAAGCTAGACTACTTGGCCATCAAGATTTCGTTTTAGCAACGAATCACCGCCGAAATTAACTATAGATTACATATACTGCAAAAGCTGTAACTTCAAATTAGCTGCACGATGAATTTTCCCACGATGAATTTTCCGGACACCCAACTAATTATCAAACACACCAAAGCCTATTTAAGCACTTCCCCTACTAAAGCACATTCCTAATTGATTCCATCCATTCCTACTTACTAATGCTTGCACAACACTGCTGGCCGTCAGAGGATCTTTTTTCCGGAGTTTGATGACCCTGTTGTTGAAGAAAATCTCCAGATATTCCACAAAAGAAATAGTATTAATGTTGAAGAGGTTCAAGGATTTCATGTTGATCCGAAATTTTCCAAATTGGGAGTTGGATTCGAGGAGTTTGAAGGGGCAGAGACCCTGGTAATCCATATGAAGGTTGTCGAATGTGGAGCAGTGTATGTCGCCGTAACATTCGCATCTTGCTGGTTTGTCGTCTGTGTGCGTGTGTGTGTGTGTGTATGTGTGTGTTAGTGTTGTTGATACCTCTGTAAAACATGACCTTTAACCTTTCTATGTTACCGACCAAACAATCAATTTTTAAAGTTGAATAAATTTTTTAATTCGTTTATTTTTTTAAATTAAATTAATTAATTTTTTTTTCTCCCTCAACCAGTAACAACAGACCGAAGCAGAGGTTGAGAGCATTTTTCAGTGGAATTCTGACGCTAGCCAAATCGGGATAAGTTGAAAGTAGGAAGACGTTTTTGTCTTTCTGGAAAATTTAAAAAAAATAATTCTTAAAAAAAACTAACAACTTGATTAAATAACTTTTTAAAAAAAATTGTCTATCTAAGATGAAATATCAAAATAAGAAAACATTTACGGAAAAAAAATCACAAGCATACGCCACACACACACACACACACACCACACACACACATACACAAACACACACACACACACAGAAACACACATACTAACAATAGCTGGCTGACTGGCCAGCCCTGTGGCCCTGGCAAGATCACTAGCACCTCCTCCAACAGCCAATGAAATTAAATTCACCCCACCAATGACCTTTAACCTGTAAAGTTCAGCGTTCACGAGGTAGTTGCCCTTATTGGGAGAACTGCTAGTGAATGTGATTAGATAGTTTATGTCGCTAGAGCGCTCACTCCCGAAGATGATGTCACGAATTGTTTTTAAACCGTTCGCTAGGTTCGTGGTGGTGGGACCGGTGGTGGGGCTTGGGGAGAGGCAATTGAGGGTGGAAATTTTCTTGAGGAGGGTTGACATGTCGGAGAGTCTAATGTAGATAAATTGGTAACAGTTGTCAATTAGGAAACACAGAAAGAACACAGCTAACATAAAAACCACAATCACCATTCACATCATCATCCTAATCATCCTACCCATTGAAAAGAACGACAACTTCCGCCCTCTCAGCAAAGGTCACTAGAGAGACCTTGACCTTGCTAGCTGCTGCTGCTGACCCGACCTTGATTAGCTTGATGACGTCAGCGATCAGCTGCCTGACGTAGGGCCAGTCTTTCTCGCACGAAAGGGCGTTATTTTGGATGAGGAACGCTACGCTGGTCAGCTGGTTGCATCCTGTTGGAAAAGATTTTTTTTTCGTATAGGAATTGAAATATTTTTACAGATTATATGTGTTTATAAATTTTTAAATCCTTAATAAAACACAAACGGTTGTAGCACACGTACAAACAAACAAACAAACAAACAAACAAACAAACAAACGAACGAACGGACAAACAAACAGGCAGACAAACGTCGTACCAATACACTGATCTCCGATGCATCTGTTTGGAAGTTTGCACTGGGCTGTCACGGCTGTGGTTTTGTTGGTTGATACGCAGGTCCTCTCTTCCGTACAGTTGTTCGACAGCCACGTATCCTTTATCTGAAATTCGGTTTATTATGATAAGTATATTATGAATGATAATTATTATAATTATAATTATGAATAATTTTGATTTATTACGAATAATAATGAATTTTAATGAAAATAATGAGTGAGAATTTATTATGAATAATAATTATTATAATTATAATTATGAATAATTTTGATTTATTACGATAAATATATTATAATTATAATTATGAAAGACAAGCCTACCGATCTGGCTCGGCCATTTTCGTCAACACACCCACAAGCCGATGGTTCCACACATTCGCCTGTTTTAATGGAAAGATTTTTCCTTATTCATTCATTTGCTCATTCATTCTTTCATTCTTTCATTCATTCATTCATTCATTGACTTATTCATATTTTCATTTTTTTCTTTCATTTGTTCGTTCGTTCATTAATAATTCTGTCTGTCAATAAATTATAACGCAATTTATTTAAGCGATCGTCTACTCTTTCTTTCTTTCTTTCTTTTTTTTGCCCCATCTTTCTTTCATTATTTCAATCAATCATTCATTTATTTTCTTATATATTCTGTATAATTCACAAAGATCAACCTCTGAACAGAACTTTTTTAACGTCAGTGCACTTTGGTCCGTAGAAGGTAGCGGGGAGGTCACAAGAAATTACCGCTTTCTGATTGGTGCACGAGGGGAGACAAGATGGCGTCTGCTGAGATGAGCACGTGATGTCCTCGCGCTTGTAGTCACATGCTATGTGGTGATGTTGATGATGATGATCATGGTGATAATGATGATGATGATGATTGTTAGGGTCAGGAGGATGTTTAAAAGTTAAAAAAAAATAAAAATTGAAATTTATTCACAAACTAGAATATCATAAAACTAACGACATCCCAGTATTTCCCGCCAGTGAGGCGCTACATCATCATTCTGCCATCCCAATCTCGTCTGACACTGGCCCACATACGAAGCAATGACGTCACAGACCGATGACCTAATTAGTGCTTCGTCGCCCGTTTGGCAGACTCTGATTGGTTGATAAAATTAGGTTCCCAAAGACGTGTAACAGTATGTTTTTAGATTTTTTTGGGTTTTTTGGTTTGAAACTAACTAACCAAAACCAACCAACCAGCCAACCAATCAGCCAACAAACCAACCAACCAGCCAACCAATCAGCCAACCAACCAACCAGCCAACCAATCAATCAGCCAACCAACCAACTAACCAACCAACCAACCAACCAACAACAAACTTATTATAGCTGGCTAAACAAGAGTTTCTGAACGCCATAATGACTGATGATTCAAGGAGAGCATTGCACCACAAAAACACCCCAGAACTATTAATTATTTCATCGCATAGAGTAAACAGCTGGGGACAGTATTTGACGTTCCATGGCTGAGTTTCATCACACGTTCTTCGGTGTTAAGTTATGAATTATTTGTCTATGGTGTTGGGGATTTTTAATGTATAATGTTCTTTGGTGGTATGCTTTTTGTTATTTGGGTGTTGGGTTATGTTCTTCTTTAAAGTCTACACTGTTAATTTTATTATGATTTTGTTATTGTTATTATTATTATTATTATGTTTATTATTATTATTATGGTTGTTGTCGGCATTATTTTTATTAATATTGTTTTATCAGTGATTACTATATATAAATATTATAAACTCTGCTATATGCAATTTTTCAGAATTTTTAATATACAAAAAAACAATCAGGCATGCATACAATGATACAAAACCATTAAAAACAAATACAGAACACACACAAAAACCGAAAGAAAAACTAACTCAAAGTAAGCAACATCCAGTGCCTTATCGTTGACGTAAGAATCGAGCCCGGTAACTAAGAGCTGGCCGGCAAGAGCGCTACCACTTGAGCTAACATCGACGTCTGCCTCCGTAATGAAGTCGTTGGTGGCCGACGTATCGAAGTTACCACAGAGGCCACGAACATTGGATGTGAAGGGCGGAATGGATGGCAGTGTTATCTGGTTGTTGTTATTATTATTATTATATTATTACTGTTGTTGTTGTTGTTGTTGTTGTTGTGGTTATTGTTGTTGTTGTTGCAATTATATTTATCCGTATGCCGTGAAAGCAGTAATACTAACAAACACAATCACGAAAAAACATTAATAATAATAATAATAATAACAATAATAATAATAATAACGTCATTCCTTACCCACCTTGACACGTGACAGACTGGAAAAATCCAGTAGGAGGCCGAAAAAGGTTTTGATCTGGACGAACTCGGCCACGTAGTCGATACTGAAGTGTTGGTTTTTGTAAGGAAGACTCACCAACACGTCGTTTACCTGGTGGTGATGGTGAAAATAATAATGGTGATGGCGATGATGAAGCTACTACTGCCGCTGCAGCAGCTGCTGATGATAATAATAATGATGATGGTGACGATGATGAAGCTACTACTACTGCTGCAGCCTCTGATGATAATAATAATGATATTTTAATGATGATAATAAAAATGATGATGACGATGATGAAGCTACTACTACTGCTGCAGCTTCTGATGATGATAATAATGATATTTTAATTATGATAATAATAATAAGGATGATGACGATGATGAAGCTACTACTACTACTACTACTACTACTACTGCTTCTAATGATGATGATGATGATAATAATAATAATTATAATTTTCCGCACTGGTGCTATCTTGGTGTATGTATCTATGAGAAAATAATATTAAAACACATACAGACACACACAGACATACACACAAACACACACACACAGACACACACACAAACACACACACACACACACATACGAACAACAACAAGCACGGTGGCGAAAGCAGTCTCGTCCTCCTTTCTTTCCATGTGAACTTTGAACCCGTTGTAGACGAACTCAACGTACCGAACGTACGCAATGTGAGTGGAATCCTGATATCGATGATAGAATAATAATAACAATAATAATAATTATAACAATAATAATAATTATAACAATAATAATAATAATAGTAATAATAATAATGATGGGAACATTCTTTTATTTACAGAAAAACAAAATCCAAATGGAACCCATCGAAAATTGTTAATTATATATTAGAGTGTAAATAAATAAATAAAATATAAAATATAATGTACGATGTAATAATAATAATAATAATAATAACAACAACAACAACAACAACAATAATAATAATAATAATAATAAACGACCTCGTCACACGACTGATAATTCTTGGCGTAGATGAAAAATTGGTTCTTCTCGAAGGTGCCCCTTGTGAGAAGGTACTTCTGGGTACCGTTGTAACTTATGAAGGCCGTGTCAAAGGTCAGGAGGTCAACGCCCTGCCATAACCTGCACGTCCCAGTTTTTCGTTCTGTAGGTGTGTTTGTAGTGTTTGCTTTTTTTGTACGTGATTGTGTGTGTGTGTGTGTGTGTGTGTGTGGTGTGTAAATGAATGTAATAATTGAAATAATAATTATGATATATTATAATAATATATAATAATAATATTGTTATATAATAATAATTATTCTAGCTCACCTTTTTCGCAATTCCTACCGAAATAACCATCTGGACATAGGCAGACGTATTTAGATTCCAACTTCGCCTCACATCTCCCACCATTCGAGCACGGATTGTTCGGCAGACAGGCTGTCCATTTTTGGAAAATTATTCTTTCATTTGTTTCTTCATTCATTCATTCATTCGTTCCTTTGTTCGTTTATTCGTTCGTTCGTTCATTTATCCATCCATCCATCCATCCATCCATCCATCCATCCATCCATCCATCCATCCATCCATCCATCCATCCATCCATCCATTCATTCATTCAGCATTCATTCATTCACTCATTCATTCATTAACTTTTTTCAAGACTGCATTCATTCGTTTGTCAGTACCCAAGAAGAAACAAACATCTTTATCAATTAAACCATCATGTCATGTGCTGCATTTTATCGATACACCATATAATTTTTCCATTTCTAAACCAAAAATATATCACGAAAACATCGGCTCTAACGATTGCAAGCCTCTTGATAGCACTGATTACCATCCGGACACATAAACGTCATGGAAGTTACCACATTTGGGGCCTCACATTTTGAGGTCAAAGTGCATGAACTTTCTAGATATACGTCACCTACCTATTTAAAAAAAGCTCTATATACGTGTGTGTATATATTATTATAGTCAAAGATATATATTAACTTGGTTCCGCTATGTTTCATTGTTATACCTTTATTCATTCTTTTGTTTATTCATTCGTTCGTTCATTCATTCAGTTATTCGTTCGTTCATTCATTCAGTTATTCGTTCGTTCGTTCGTTCGTTTGTTCATTTTTTTATTCATTCATTCGTTCGTTCGTTCATTCGTTCGTTCATTCGTTCGTTTGTTCATTCATTCATTCATTCGTTCATTCATTCACTCACTCATTCAACCAATCATGAATAATAGTTATCAGATATTACTTAATTTCAATTTCTATCTATACCCAGCAAACCTTCCTAGATTTCCCCATCCTATCAACACAGCCACATGTGGACGGGTGAACACACTGACCGTCGGAGTAGACCTTTCCGGGGTCCCGACAGACACAAACATCATGCACATCCCTGGCCATGCACTGTGATGACGCAGTTTGATTGACACATGTGTTGATACAGGGGGGTCCAACGGGCCGACAGTACATGTCAGGGTTGTCGCAGGTACATGCTGGTTATATGATAGATGATAGTTAGGAAGAGGTGAGAAGGTAATGGAAAAGTGAGAGGTGAAATAGTAATGGAAAAGTGAGAAAAAGGGGAGAGTTAGGAGTTACACAATTTTTATTTCCTCAATAAAAAAATATCTTCCAACATTTCATCACACACTCACGAAATACCCCCAAAAACTGTGAAAAATTTTAAAAATTCCGCAAAAAATCATCCATCACCAAAAACTCACAGCATTTCAACAGGTCCCTCCACTTCGATGGTTCGCTTTCCACCCAACCGTCACCCCGACATTTCTCCACAAAGTTCTCCACCGACATACAAACGCCATCTTTTGAACAACTCTTTGGCAAATCGTCCAGACACTGTTGATAATAAAGGTTGGCCAGGGCCTCTCCCAAAAGGGATATGCATGCCGAAAAAGGGCCTTGCTGGTCAATAATTTTGGCGCAAGTTGGCTCGAGATTGAGGTCGCAGGGGGGTGGTTTAGGTGGGGGTGTTTTGCAGGAACTGTGTGGAGTGTGGTTGTTGTTGTGTGTGTGTGTCTGTGTGTGTGTGTTGATTCTTTCGTTTTTTTTATTATCTTAAGTATCAATTTTTATAACTGACTACCTAACGAGATAACGTTAAATCGTGTATCGGTTTCAACATCATAATATAGACATATGAACTACTCTGATTAATTTATTTTTCACCTAGCCTTTTTGAAAAATAAAAACCACATTATAACTTTACATTCAAAAATTCTAATTTATATTAATTTATTCATGAACCATTCGCAAGCTCCTCCCACTTATAGATAAATAGGTTCTAAAAATAGAAGAAAGTAGCTCACGGCAGAATGCTAGGATCGACGGCCAGATAACTATCCCCCACCTCCTTTCCAGGACTGTCCAAATTTGTGGCAGGGGTCTTGTCGGCCATTGTGACGTCATTAGCCTGATTATCGTCAAAATTTCCGCAGAGTCCACTCACGCTATAGCTGAGCGTTTTCGGGAGGTCGATGTAGAATCTGGATTTGGAGCTGAAGCCGACAGCTAGGCCGTAGTTGGTTGAGAGTTTTAGGTACTCACCGTTAAAGTCCAGTGAAAATTTGGCGTGTTGGTAAGGAACGGTGATTTGTCTGTCGTTTATCTTTGTGGTGATGGTGGTAGTGAGTGAAAGATGGTGGTAGTGAGTGAAAGATGGTGGTAGTGAGTGAAAGATGGTGGTAGTGAGTGAAAGATGGTGATGGCGGTGCGGAAGAAATGATAATGAAAATGGTTATGTTGAAAACAATGTATGTGCTGCGTAAAAACAACTAAAGATGAAACAACATTAAAAAATTATGGCTAATTTAAAAGTTATTTTTACAATTAAAAATATCGAATCCAACCGACATACCGATACCATTACAGGACCGGTCCAAGAATCGTTAAATTTCTCCAATCTAACTACATCCCCGGTAATATTTACCTCTATGAAACCGACGAACGAACTATAATTCGAGTAAATGGATCGGTAATTTTTCAGAAAAATACTAAAAGGGTAATTAAGGGAGTCGGATTGAGATAGCTGGGTTCGGCAAAGGCCGGGGTAGTCAAGGTGAAGGCCGTCAAAGGTCCTGCAGTGCGTATCGCCCCAACATTCGCAGGTGTACTGGTGAGTGTCAGCTGTAGGTTTGGTGGTTTGTTGGTCTCGTGTTTGTAGGTGTTCATTCGTTCAGTGATCCATCCACCAGTTTACCCATTCGGTCATTCATTCATTCATTCATCCATCCATCCATCCATTCATTCATTCATTCATTCATTCATTCATCCATCCATCCATCCATCCATCCATACATTCATTCATTCATCCATTCATTCACTAATTCACTCATCCATCCATCAATCCACTCATTCATTCGTTAAAAAAACTCAAAATTTACTAACGGCAGACGTTAATTCCCGCTTGGACATTTTTCCTCAGATATTCAACCTCGTCAAATCCCCTTGCAATGAAGTAATTCTTATTTTTCTGTTTATAAAAAATAAGTAAATACTACCAAAATACCACTACCACTACTACTGCTGCTACTACTGCTGCTGCTGCTTCTACTACTACTTCTATTACTTCTACTACTGCTGCTACTGCTACTAATAACTGCAAAAATGATAATTTATAATAATAATAATGTTGTCAGTAATTAAATATATAGGCTAGAACTTTATAAGGATAGTTTAATAAATGGCGCTATGTTTTGCCATTCCTCAGAAAGAAAGCTGGATTAATTTTTTATCATTTCACGATCTTTATATAATTCTATATAATTCTATTGATTTATATACTTATGCCATATAATTTTAAATATATTTATATAATTTTATAAAATTTTCCTAACTGCTTATCGACGAACGCTAAACAGCGAACTTTATTTATGCAGCCTTTTATTTCATTTGTTACACTTTTATTGTATTTATCTCATTTTATAAATTTCCATTTTAAACTTTGATCTTTGGTAAGAAAACCTCCATAGCCCCAGAAAAATATAAATTACAAATAATGCTAACCTGGTGCGGCGGATCACAAAGCATCATGAGATTCCTCTCGTCTATGAAATTGGTAATCCCGATGGCTACTCTTTTAATGTTGGATAGGTAGGCCTCAAACACCTCTTCCGGCAGAGCCTGCAACTCAATTGTTGGCACGCCATCTGTCACGAAAATTAAAAGATTTTCGGCTTGGGGACGGTCTGCCGGACTGCCGAAAACTTCGGTCCTCATGACGCGAAGGGCTGCCGCCATGTTTGTGAAACCGCCGAGGTAGGTCAGTTTGGAGATGGCCTCTAGGAGGGTGCTCATCGTTTTGAAGCTGTTGATTGGTTGGTTGGTAAGTTGTTTGATTGGTTAGGTGATTGGTTGATTGAATGGCTGGTTGGTTAGGTGATTGGTTGATTGAATGGTTGGTTGGTTAGATGATTGGTTGATTGAATGGTTGGTTAAGTGATTGGTTGGTTGAATGGTTGGTTTTGTAGGTTGAATGACTGTAAAAATCAATAAAAAATCAAAGATAATGAATAATTAGCTCTGTTTAAAAAATTATTAAAAACAAATTTTCGTCAAAGTTTTAATCCACTCTAACTTAACCTCCCTACTTCAAGTCTAGTTAACCCCATCTAATCCTCCATACTCCTGGCTCACCCCATCTAATTCTTCATAACCCCGGTCCACCCAAACCTACCCATCGAGATTCCACATAAGGGAGGCGGTGGTGCCGAACTTGATGACAGCTACCTGGACGTCGTTCGGACCTATGGTCAAATCTTTCAGAATGTTCGCCATGGCTTGAAGCACGTAGGTCCAACTGTCGCAACCGACTATCGTCTGGCCGTCGTCTGCGTAGTGAATGTTTGCATCGTCTAGACAGACGCTGGAGGACTCGTCTATGATGAAGGCGATGTCTAGCGGTCTATTGCAACCTGGTGATGATAACGATGATGATGACGTTGATGATGATGGTGGTGGTGATGGTGGTGACGATGATGATGATAATGATGGTGGTGGTGATGGTAGTGACGGTGATGATGATAATTTTCTTTTCTTTCATCACAATCACCATGATCATCATCACAATCATCACAACCATCACCATCATCGTAATCATCATCCTCATCATCATCATCTCCACGAACCTAGGCAATGTTCATTATCGCAAAAGCTGTCTTTCTGACAAGCGTATTGAACGCTGGCGATGTTTCCACTGTTGTCACATTGGTGTTTCTTGGTGCAGTTGTGTGAGAGCCACACTTCGCCCAACTAGAATGTGGCGACGATGATGATGACGACGACGATGATGATTTAAAGATTGAAATGTTAGAGAGAGAGAGAGAGAGAGAGAGAGAGAGAGAGAGAGAAAGAGAAAAAGAAAGAGAGAAAGAATTTTAAATGATTCAGGATAAACAAGATCACAAACAAACAAACTACCGACAATAACCAACCGAATGTTCTCTACCAAACTCGTCCATACAACCGCATTTCTTGACATCAATACATCTCTGATTAAACAGGACTTTGTTGGCCGAACAGGTACAGGAGTCGGCCACGTCGGGCAGCAGACAGGTTCTCGCAGCGTCCGGGTTCGAACACGTGGGCAGGCAGGCCACACCGCGCACTACCGATAGCATATTTTCTGGACATTGGCTATCTGCTAGTGGTGTGGTGGTAATTTTAAAGATGAAATGATAATAATAATGATAATAATATTGATGATGATTTTTTATGTTTTTTGTTCTTAGAAGCTTTTAATTTGTCTATCAAGCTTTTTTTTTATAAAAGCTTTTTATAAAAGAGAAATTAACTCAATTAATCAACTAACTCATTCAATTAACTCATTCATCCTTCAATCCACCACACCATTCCATCATTTCATCTTTTCATTTATCAATTCATCCACCCATTCATCCGTCAATTAATCATCCAATCAATCTATTCGTCAATCCGTCCAATCCCACCACTCGCCACAAGAAAGTTGAGTCCTCCAGTTGATGAAGACGTCCCTATCCTGGCAGACGCGGTCGAACTCGGCGTAGGCCTGGCATTCGATCCCTGACATCGGCTGACACAAATCCAGGATATCCTCCTCGCACTGCTCACGGTACTGAAGGGCCAAGGCGGGAAATTTTTTGGCACAGGGACCAAAAACGCCGCTAGGATCGTTTATCACACTGCATTCCGTAACTCGTTTGGGACAGGTTTTTGGGACGGTTGTTTGGGAGCAGGATCTACGGGCGGTGGGTGTTGTTGTTGTCGGTGTAATTTGTGATGACGTCATTGTCGATTGTGATGTCATTAATTGCGGTTGCGTTCATGAGGGTGGTGCTAAAATGATGACGATAGCAACGCTTGTGATGAATGTTGAATGCTAATGAACTAATGAAGATGAAGACGACGACGATGAATCCCCGCAACAACCCCTCACTCACCCATCAGCAGGTAATTCTTCACTGGCAACATAACTGTACCCAATCAGAGTCCCAAAAACTTTGTTCAAATCCCGAACGACAACCTCCCCAGAGGAAGTTCTCAAATCGTTGCTGGCATCACCATCGTAGTTACCGCAGTAACCTTTGACCTTATTTTTAAAAGTGGGATTGACAAGGATTTTAACGTGGTATAGCTTGGATAGACTCGCCACGAATCCAGAGTTAGTGCTTAATTCTAGACTGTCGCCGTTGTAGTGGACTGAGAAGTTTGAAGTTTTGAATGGCGGACTGCGTTCTATACCGTCAACCTTTGAAAGGAGTGAGAAAAAATAATTTTAAAATGATAAATTTTTTTTATAAATTATGAAAAATAATTTGTATTTATGTATGCATATTTTCCTTTAAATTGGGAAAATAGGTACTACACGTATGCTTCGAATTTGAAAAAATTCGCGTTGTATTCCTTCGATTTGAGAATAAACGAGGTTTGATAGTTTTCGATTTTGAGAAAATCTTTATTAAATTTAATAAAGTGACTAGTATGTTTTCTTAAATTTGAAAGGATAAATGATTAATACACGATTAACTCGTCAAAATCTTTGCAAACACTGAATAAATTTTTAAAAATTTGAAAAAAAATTTTTTTTGTTTCCAAACCAACCCATAAATTAACAAGACTCCCAACAGCCTGCAGCCTTCTTTCCAACTTAACCACCAAGCCATTCACGGAAACTTCTAAACTTTTGGGATACACGATATTCCCATTGGGATAGGGACAATAATTCTTTAGGTGCACAGTTAAGTTCAATGTTGACGATTCGTATGAGAATAGAAGGTACTTACAGAGACCCTTGTACTCCATTTTGAGGCCGTCAAACGTTTCGGCCCTCCCGTCACCAATTACGGAACATTTTACTAATTTAGTTGCCGCTGGGAAGGGGTAATGAAAAGTGCAAATTAAAAACCGACATTCGTGAAGATGGTGATGAAAAAATTGATGAAATTTATAATCTCATACATAATAAACATACATTCACACACACACACACACACACACGTAATAAACATACATTCACACACACACGTAATAAACATACATTCACACACACACGTAATAAACATACATTCACACACACACGTAATAAACATACATTCACACACAAACACACACAAACAAAAAAACAAACACACACATACCGCAAAGATTAAAACTATTTTCAAGGGCTTCTTTGGTGGAGGAAATTTCAGCAATGCTTGGTGCCAAGAAAAAGTTCCTCGTCGACTAAATTGATGAAATTATTATTAATAATAATAAAAAAAATATTATTATTATTATATTATCATTATCGTCATCGTCATTATCAAAATAACCGACCGATCTGGAGACCAAGTTAGCGACGCTGTCCAATGGTATAAGCCTATTTGTCATTACTACGAAATACTTGGAACCGTCGAATAGAACCGAACTTAACTCGATATCGATACCGAAATCGTTTGCCACCCACGAGTTTAGTACGAAGAGAATGTAGTTTGTAGCGTTCATTCGGTCGAATGTTTTTCTGGCGAGTATATTCGATTTTATGAATTGTAGGGCCGATTCGATGTTTGCCGGGCCTGGATCAGACGATATTTTTGTGGCGAATAGCGAGTCGAATACTGATGTTGAGTTCCTGCATTTGTTAATGTTAGTGTGTGTGTGATTGTGTGTGTGTTTTTATGTGCGTGTGTGTGTGTGTTTATGTGTGTATAATGAAAATGAAAATAATGATGAAAGATTTAATAAATAAGTAGTAAATAAATCGAATAGAGATAACACGCACACAAACAAAACAAACGAAAAAACAAACAAACACACAGACAAACAAACAAACAAACACACAGACAAACAAACAAACACACAGACAAACAAACAATCACACAGACAAACAAACAAACAAGCAAACAGAAAAGCACTCACAGCAGTCCGCGCCCAACGAGCGAGGCCTTCGAAGCCAGCTTAACCAACGCCACGTTATTACTGGCCGACCCGATCTGTAAGTAGGTCACGACCTGACCCACATAATCGAGGACGGCCTGCCATTGGCTGCAGGTCTGATTGGAGTAGGTCGGGTCGTCCTGGCACTGCGTGGGCGTGTTGTCGATGATGATGATGACGTCCATCATGTCGTTGCACGCTGCGTTTTGATAATGATCACGAAGACGATGATGATGATAATGATGATAACAATAATAAAAATAATAATAAAATTATAATAATAATAAAATAATAATAAAAATGGCCAACCATTATTACAGTTGGTTCCGGAGAATCCTGGCTTACACTTGCACACGTAATCCCCTTCTGACGATACGTCCAAGCACGTTCCGTCGTTTAAACACGGATTTGAAAAACAAGCTGCATGTAAGCGTGTATGTATGTATGTATGTATGTATATATGTATGTATGTATGTATGTATGTATGTATGTATGTATGTATATATGTATGTATGTATGTATGTATGTAAGTATGTAAGTATGTATGTATGTATGTATGTAAGTATGTAAGTATGTATGTATGTATGTATGTATGTATGTATGTATGTATGTATGTATGTATGTATGTATGTATGTATGTATGTATGTATGTATGTAAGTATGTAAGTATGTATGTATGTATGTATGTATGTATGTATGTATGTATGTATGTATGTATGTATGTATGTATGTATGTATGTATGTATGTATGTATGTATGTATGTATGTATGTAAGTATGTATGTATGTATGTATGTATGTATGTATGTATGTATGTATGTATGTATGTATGTATGTATGTATGTATGTATGTATGTATGTATGTATGTATGTATGTATGTATGTATGTATGGTATCTTGAACAAATTACCTCACATTTTGCCCAGAAATTGCTTGAATACCACCTACAAGTGGCTCTGTGTGGCCCATGCCACATATGTAAGTTGATGCCCCACCACACACCTGGTGGTCCATCAACCTACAGAACGACAACAAATCGATCAAAATCCTGATGAAAAGAGCGGTCAACCGTGAACATGCAGTCAGGCTCCTCAAAGCAACAAGTAATTTAGATTTCGATAGTCTGTATAAATATTTTGTGGCGATCTTTGCTTTCAAACAGTTGTTGAACCAACTGCTATCGTCATACAAAGAGTACTACAAACCAACTCAGTCAACTATATTTTTTTATTTCATGGCGTCAAACAAAAGCCAAACCAACATGATGTTCTCTCATGTATAATGCGATGGACCATGAATATGGCACAACCCACTGAAATAAGGGTTCTTAATTAATGATTTTAAGACATTTTCGTTCAAGAGAAACTTAAAATCTTTTCTGTTAAATCAGATTGATGTAAACATTAAAATAAAACTAACATGTCATTCGAAATTAATTTTTAGTAACAAATAAGTTGATACTTGAGCGTAAGCATTATTATTCATAACATTAGATAACTTGCTCAATAATCATGAAGTTTAATGTTAACCCCAGAATCATTGTTACTAACAACTGTTTTGCTAACATAGTTGAGCCTGCTCGGTCACTAACAACTAACATCTAACATGCCTTCTATGGATTGTTTAGAGAATTGGTTATTTTATAATATAATAATATAATTTATTTTATTTATAATTATAATATATAATTTATATTATATAAAATATTAGTTGCTGAACATTTTTGTTTAAACTAAGATCATTTCTGTCTAGGTGGCCATACCAGATGAATTTTTTCTACAAATTCTATCATGGTCATTCTATCAGGGTCATTCTATCATTCGGCTTTCTTATAATTTTGAATCTTGGAAAGCAAATAAATTTTCGTATCGTATGTATTTTTGTTTGTCTGTTTATATGCGTGAAAATCTACAGACACACACACACTAAACAAATATCTAACCGGAACTCTAGACACCAACACTTAACAACACTGTGTATAAACAAACGCACAAAAAACAATTGTATAGACAGCCAGCCAGACAGACAGACAAACAACCAGACAGTCAGACAGACGGAAAAATATCTAACCAGAGCAGGTGTTGCCAGCGCAAGTTGTGTTGGAAGGGCATTTGAATGGTCCCTGTCTGATGTTGTTCTTCAGTAGGCAGGTCCCTTTTTTTGTGCACGTGTTCGTCAGCCAGGAAGAACCCAGCTGTTGTGTTTGTGTTGTGAACATTTTCGCGGTGAACAACAACAACAACAAAAGCATCTACAACAACAACATCAATTGCCACAACATCAACATCAATAGCCACAACATCAACATCAACATCAACAGCCACAACACCAACATCAACAGCTACAACAGCCACAACAACAGCAGCAACAAAATCATCTACAACAACAATAACATCAACAACCACAACATCAACAGCCAAAACAGCCACAACAACCACAACAGCAACAATAACAACAAACTTGTTGGGCAGATCCTGACGAATCCAGACAGCCACATTCCTGCTCCGTGATGCAAGTCCCATTAAAAAGGACCGTCCCAGAAGGGCAGATGCAGATATCCGTGGCCTGGTTCGGGACGATGGTGCATGTTTTGTAGTTGCATGTGGTACGACAGGCTGTCGTCATCAGGGCTCTTTCCATGCTTGGATCCGGACAGGTCGTTGCTGATTGGTTGGTTGGTTGGATGGTTATTTGAATGTTTGACTGTGATTGGTTAGTTTTTTGGTTGAATGGTTATTAAAATGGTCGACTGTGATTGGTTGGTCGGTTGAATTGTTATTAGAATGGTCGTGACTGGTTGGTTGTTAGGTTAATAGCAATCAATATGAAAAATTGTAATAAATATGCCAACAAAAATACAGGTTAACAAACAACGGTTCGAAATCAGAAAAACAAAGTAAAAATCACAAAATATATCAAACGAATACAAAATAAAAATTTCAAAAAAACGAGAAAAAATAAATACAAGAAACCACAACCACATCACTTACGGCATGAAAGAACTTCTCGCCAATCCGAGTCCACAGAAGACCCGGCTTCATAGCACGACCTACTGAAGTGTTCCAGGAAGTGACAGGCTGTGACGTCACTGCAGCTGCTGATGACATCATCGGCGCAGCTGACCGCCAGCTGACCCGCTTTTTGAATCCCTGTGGGGTTATAAAATATTTTCATTGAAATTTGCGTTAAAATTTAATCATTTCCACTTGAAATTAATTGATTGTTTTACTAAATGAAGTTCTTTTGTAAGCTAAAATTGTATTATCATCGCCATCATCATCGCCATCACCGTCATCATCATCATCATCGTCATCATTATCATCATCATAATTATTATTGGATAAATTATGAAATTATAAATAAAAAAAATACCCATTAATTTGATGCATTCCCTGAAAGGACCATTCTCGTCAATGATTGGCTCGCACTTTTGCGTTTGGGGGCTTTGACCGCAAGGGGGTGGAGTCAGGGCGTTTGCACTCGTTGGACACCTTTCGATGGGGGTGACGATGAAAAAGATGATGGTGGTGTGATGACAAAAGTTATTATCATCATCATTATGATTATTATCATCATCCCCATCATCACCGTCGTCATCATTATCACCATCATCATCACCATCATCATCACCACCACAACCACCATCATCATCATCATCCCCATCATCATCATCATCATCATCATCCCCATCATCATCATCATCATCATCATCAGCACTACCTAACAACAAAGCTAGCAACAACACTGTCATCGCCATTTCTAGCAAGAGCGCCGTTCACCATTTTGACATCATTACTTGGATTTCCGTCAAAATTTCCGCAACTTCCGGTCACTTGATTACTGAAGGCGGAGGTCACTGTGACCTTTAACCTCCACAGGGGGTTGTATGACACGGTCAGCCCGAAAGAGGTTTGAATTTCAACGTAGTCGCCATTGAAGAGGACGGCGAAGTCGAAGTTCTTGCTGAGTAGGGGCAGTTCGATGGGGGTACCATTTATCTGGAGTCACGTGATTGTTGTTGTTGATGATGATGATGATGATGATAATCAAGTTATTTATGATGATGATGATACAGTACGTACGTACGTACGAACACACACACACACACTTATACAAACAATATATTTCACACATATATACCTGCATATTCCGGTATACACACACACACATTTATATATACACATACACAAACCCACACAAACATAATTACACGTACATACGCACACAAACACACACAAACACGCAGACACGTACCGATAAATGAACCAGATAAGAATTAGAATCTAGCTTTTTCTCCAACTTAATCAAACTCCCTTTATAATTCATCTCAACAGCTTGAACGTAAGAAATGTTTCTCGTCCGGGGAAGATTTATACTATTTACATAAATAGAAAATACGGACGATGACGTTGTTGAGTTGTTCGAGAGTAGAAGATACCGACAGTTACCGCGATAATTGAGTCGGTATCCGTCAAAAGTAGTGATGTGCTGGCCCGTCGATACAACGCATGTTGCTATAGATGGAATTGTCGGTTTCGGTATCTGCGGGGCTGTGCGTGAGATTGTTTGTGTGTGTTTTTGTGTGTTTGTTTGTTTGTTTGCGTGTGTGTGTGTGTTTTTTTTCTGACAGTCAGTCAGTCAGTCAGTCAATCAATCAATCAATCAATCAATCAATCAATCAATCAATCAATCAATCAATCAATCAATCAATCAATCAATCAATCAATCAATCAATCAATCAATCAATCAATCAATCAATCAATCAATCAATCAATCAATCAATCAATCAATCAATCAATCAATCAATCAATCAGTCAATCAATCAATCAGTCAATCAATCAATCAATCAATCAATCCCAAACTGACTAGGAACGCAACTGTCCGACTGGTCGATATAACCATTGTTGCAGAGACAGAGAGATTTTAGAGAGAACTCATAACAAGTCCCATTCGGACACTTTGACGGCGTGCAACCTGATTGGTTGGTTGGTTGAGATGATTGGTTGATTGATTGATCTATTGATTGATTGGTTAACTGGTCGGTTAATCGATTGAGAAGTTATTTGATTGATTTGAACATAGTCTAAATGAGAAAAATTTTTTTACAAAAACGCATAGTTAACAATTTTAATTGAATAAACAATTTTAATTGAATAAGTAATTCTAATTGAATCAAGAAAGGAACTGGTCACTCCACCTCTACAGACGCCGTCCACACACTCCTTATCAGCTGCACAGGTCTTGGACCTCGAGGTGATGATATTGTTCCGAGTGCAACTGAACTCAAGCGAACAATCAGCCGAGAGCCAGACCTCATTGATCTAATCATGGCGGGGACGGTGGTGATGTTCATGTTGTTGTTGTTGTTGTTGATGATGATGAGGGGGAAGAAAAGAAAAAAAAAGAAGAAAAAGAAGAGAATGAGGAAGAAGAAAAATGAGGAGAATGAGAAGAAAGAGGAAGATGACAGATACATCAACAGCAACAACCAACCTTATAAACCTTCCCAGTTTCGGCGTCAACACAGCCACAATCGTCAGCCGGGATACAACTCCCATTATGAAAGACAGTCCCATACGGACACTCACAAACGTTGTTGTACGTCTGCAGCAGGCATTGTTCGTTGGGGCGGAATAGGAGCTGGCCGGGGTGTAGGGCGGTTAGGCAGGTGTCCACACAACCGGATGCCTTCCTCGAACAGGTCATTTTGGAGTTCGGACACGTACAAGCTGTTTTAATTAAAGTGTGTTGCTTGTGTCTGTGCGCGCGTGTGTTTGTGTATGTGTTTGCGGGAGAGATAGAGTGAAAGAGGAGAGAATGAAAGAATTAAAAATTTTAAGTTTGCGAATTTGTCTGTATGTTTGAGTGTAATGAGAGTAAGAGAGAGAGAGAGAGAGAGAGAGAGAGAGAGAGAGAGAGAGAGAGAAAAGCAAGGTGATGTGTGTCTGTGTTGTGTAGCAATCGAAAATGTGTGTGTGTGTGTGTGTGTGTGTGTGTGTGTGTGTGTGTGTGTGTGTGTGTGTGTGTGTGTGTGTGTAGTAATCGAAAGAAAAAACCACCTCACCGTCTCCAACCAGAGCACTCCAATCAGCCAGCAACACTCCTATATTGTTGCAGCTCGTCGCGAAGTTTCTCAACGAGACGAGAGCGGCCTCAAGGTTGCAGGTTCTTGAGAAGTCTTCCAGACAGGCGGCGCGTAATTTCTGCAAAAACGTGGGATCTAGGACGTCTAGACAGTTGACAAATATGAACGAATTGTATGAGGTTTTGTCTAGGTAGGAGCAAATAGTTTGACCGGATTTCTGGATGGTTGCCGAGCATTTTGCAGCGTCTGTAGCTATTGCTGCGGCTGCAAATTGACAGTCTTTCAATCTAGTAAATTATTATTGTTATATTTAAATAAATAATAATTATAATTCAGCATCAATCATTGATAGGAAAATATATTATAAGGGGAATAAATAGTAATAGCATTATGATAGTGGTCCAGCTAGGTAAATGCCCTTAAATTTTCCTATTTCTGTTACTTTATAAAAGCTCGGGGACTAACGGTTTCGTATCGTCATCTACAAAACTGTTTCCAATTTCAATTCCAGGATTTTTGCTGTTCGAAGCGTTGAGGCCGAATCTCGTGACGTAATCATTCGTGCTGACGTCATCGAAGTTGCCACACAAGCCACTCATTCGAGATTTGAGGGAGTGGGGAGCGAGAATTTTTATGAGCCTGATTATCGTAATCATCATCATCATCGTTATCGTTGTTAGCGATTTCATCATCGTCATCATCATCGTCGTTGTCGTCACCCTCATCATTCACCCATCCACTGACCAGTTTCGACTGAAGTCAATTCTTAGTCCATTTCCCATCTGGAATCGAACTATAGCAGAAGTGACGTAGTAAATGTCAACACTAGATCTGCTACCGCCGCTGCTGCTACTGGCGCTACCAGTGGTGGCTAGGTTGGTATGGTATGGTAGCTCTACGTTTATACCGTTAATCTGGTTACGACGATGATGATGATGTTGTTGTTGTTGATGATGATGGTAATGATGGTGGTGTTAATTATGATGATGATGATGATGATGATGATGATGAAAAGTTCTCACCTTCACCTTGATGATGACCTTATCAACGAGCAGCACAGTGGCATTAGAGTCACCAGCACCAAACACAACATCAAAACCTGCAACATAAACAACTTTAGAGTTCGCCGGGCTGGACTGGCGTCTGGCGAATACCGATACCGATTCCGATCTACCGGATATCGGATCTTTACCGGAATCGTCGAATCTACTCAGTAGAAACCGGCACTGGCCCGGGTAGTCGATGAAGGCCCCGTCAAAAGTTTGGCAGTGTGTGGCTCCGAAGCATGTGCACGCCGAAAGAACTGGGGTTATTATTATTTTTATTTTACTATTATTATTTTATTATTATTATTTTATTATTATTATTTTATTATTATTATTTTATTATTATTATTTTATTATTATTATTATTAGTAGTAGTAGTAGTAGTAGAAGTAGTAGTAGTAGTTGTAGTAGTGGTAGTAGTAGCAGTAGTAGTGGTAGTATTTTAATGGTATTTTATGATTTTTTATTATTTTTATTATTTTGTACAAAAAGTAGCAATATTAACTGATGAGAGTAATAATAATAATAGATAATAGTAATGATAATAATAATAATAATAATGATAATATAATGATAATAATAATAATAACAGTAATAATAACGATGATGGTGATAATGATGTTGATTGATTTTCGGTACACTTAACTTTCGGCGTTATGAAATCTACTTTTTATTTATTAATATCATCATGTGATAAAGTTATGAAGTATTTGTAGTAGTAGTTGTAGTAGTGATAGCAGTAGTAGTAGTAGTAGTAGTAGTAGTAGTAGTAGTAGTAATAGTAGTAGTAGTAGTAGTAGTAGTAGGAGTAGTAGTAGTAGTAGTAGTAGTAGTAGTAGTAATAGTAGTAGTAGTAGTAGTAGTAGTAGTAGTAGTAATAGTAGTAATAGTTGTAGTTGTAGTTGTTGTAGTAGTAGTAGTAATAACAGTATCAGTAGCAGTAGTAGGAGTTATTATAATTATTTTATTTTTATTATTATTATTATTATTATTAGTAGTAGTAGTAGTAATGTAGTAGTAGTAGTAGTAGTAGTAGTAGTAGTAGTAGTAGTAGTTAGTAGTAAAAGTAGTTGCTGTATTAATGTAGTAGTAGTTGTTGTAGCAGCTGCAGCAGTAGTAGTAGTAGTAGTAGCAGTAGTAGTAGCAGTAGTAGTAGTATAGCAGTTGTAGTAGTAGTAATAGTAGTAGTAGTAGTAATAGTAGTAGTAGTAGTAGTGATAGCATATAGATTCATTTCCAACTTCTGAGCCGATTTATGATACGCAATTGTCAATCAAAGTAGATACCATAACAGTGTTTTTTTTAATAGCGATTATCATCATCATCATAAATTTCAATCATCATCATAAATTTTAATCATCATCATCATCAATTTTATTTATCATCATCATAAATTTTAATCATCATCATCATCAGTTTTAATCATCATCATCAATTTTAATGGTCATAATCATCAAATTTAATCATCATCAATTTTAGCCATCATCATCATAATAATAACTACCATTTAGAGATGCACCGATTTGCGAATTCGATCGATCAGCCGAATAGTTGATCCAAATCCGACTGAAGTTCGAATGCCAAAAAACTCACAATTTTGAATGAAAAGAAGAATCGTAGAATTTGAAGCGAGCTATTGTAAGAAAGGGTCAGGCGATTTATCTCTATTGAGAAGTTCTCTTTCTGATACAAAAAGCCATCTAATCTGCATATTCAGACCTTTTCTACAGCCAAAATAATTTTTCACTAATAATAATAATCAACAGTTACTGCCCAAACTGTCGGTATTTGACTATTCGTTATTTAAAAAATGGCCGAATAGTCAAAATTTGTCTAAATAAAAGAAATATTCAGTGCGTCTCTACCATTATCATAACAGTCATCATTATCATCAGCTGATCATCATCGTCATCATCTTCATCGTCGTTGTCATAGTAATGATGATGAATGTGATGACGATGATGATTATGTGGAGCAGTAAAACTATTCTCCACACAAATAGATGCAATTTAAATTATGCATAAGAAACAAAATCTAAGTTTGATGACGACGATGATGATGATGATGACAATGATGATGATGATGACGACGATGATGATGAGGGTAACAAAGACACCATAGTCGTCCCTCTTATATATTAAAACGATTACAATCTGTTTCAACTTTTTTATTATCGGATTACAATTTTTTATCGTTATTATTATTACTGTTATTATTATTATTATTTCAATATTATTGTTATTATTATGCTACATCTTAATTTTAATGCGCTGACATGTTATTATTTGTTTAACGTAGAAAATTTTTTGAGAAAAACTTACAAACATACAAGCAAACAAACATAGATACATACATACATACAAACAAACAAACATACATACATACATACATTCATAGATACATACAAACAAACAAACAAACAAACATACAAACAAACAAACATACCTAGTTCACAATTTTTTCCACCAAAGGCATTCGGACACTTGCATGAATATTCACCGCCTGCCAACTGAACACAGGTTCCTTTGTTTTTGCACGGGAAGTATTCGCAACCTTTTTGTATGTTTGTTTGTATGTGCATATGTATGTATGTTTGTATGTCTGTTTGTTTGTATGTATGCATGCATGCGTGTATGTATCAAATCAAATCAAATTTTGAATTTATATAGCGCCAATTATAAATACTTCACATCAGCGCTTGGCTCGTAGAAATTGTTAATAGCTAAGGAATAGCATGTCGAAAGCCAAGCCATCATCTAGGATCATGATCACTAGGAGTTACAAAATAGGTGTGTCTTTAGACGATTCCTAAACTCAGCTAATGATAACCGAGATAGACGTAGTTCGATAGGAAGGCTGTTCCAAAAAACAATCCCAGCAACTGCAAAATCTCTATCTGCTGTTTTCAGATTCCAAACTTTAACATACAGACTGTTTGAATCAGCAGACCTTTTTAGACGCCTATGTGAGATATGATGACATAGATGAAACTCTAATACATTTATCTTTTAAATATTTCGAAGCCAGACCATTCAAACTTTTAAATACCATTACACCCAACTTGAACATGATTCTTTGTTCAACACGCAGCCAATGCAACTCCTTTAGGATTGGTGGTGCACGGTCAAAATTTAATTTGCGGCATATCATTCTAGCAGCCTGATTCTGAACCATCTGAAGTTTAGACAACACTTTATCAGCTATACCATATTGGGAAGACTGTTACAATATTCCAATCTAGAGTTGACAAAGAATGTACTAATAATGTATGTATGTATTTTTGTATGTATGTTTGTATGTATGTTTGTATGTATGTTTGTATGTATGTACGTATGCATGTATGTTAAAACCAAATCAGAAAAAATTACACAAAAAAGTCAAACATCAGATAACCAATGTTATTACGGTTTTATGTATTCACGCATGTATGTGTGTATGTATGTGTGTTGGCAAATATGTATGTATGTATGTTTATTTATTTCTATGTTTGTATGTATGTATGTTTGTATGTATGTAT
>NW_008705398.1:841315-856353 GCF_000326865.2 Helobdella robusta | reverse complement strand
CCGTTTTCGTCAAGGTCATGATGAGGAGGATTTTGAAAATGATGACGTCACGACGATGGTGATGATGAGGAAGAAGAAGATGATGATGATGACGATTGCGGAATGTTTCAGACAACGTCATCTTTGACGTCATCTCAATCCTTATTATTGCTATTGTTGCAGGTGCTTTTTTTAAGTTTATATTATTATTTTTGTTATTGTTATTATTTTTATTATTATTATTATTATTATTATTATTATTATTATTATTATTATTTACGTTAATATTATTATTAAAGGGGTTTATTGGCAGTAAGATGAGATATTTTGTAGAATAATAATTTTTTTCTAGGTTTTCTTGCTAATTCATAAAATAATAATTACAATGAAAATAATATAATAATAATAATAATTATATTTATTATAAAATGATAATTATTATAATTGTCATAATAATACTACTAACTTATTCCGTCGGTAAGTTAAAATAAATTAATTGACCGGTCTAGCATGGTACATTAGTACATTTATACCATTTTAAACATCTTCTATGTGACTTACTTTTGTGTATGTGTGTATGTGTATGTGGGTGTGTGTGTTAGTATATATATATATACATATATAAACAAACAATATATATATATATATATATATATATACATACACATTTATATATATATATATATATATGTGTTGAAAGGAGACCATATTTATAGTGTTGTGTGAATTCTACAGAATGACAACAATTCATAGAATACTCTATATATATAAATATATACTATATATATATATATATGTGTGTGTGTGTGTGTGTGTGTGTGTGTGTGCGTGCGTGTGTGTGTGTACGTGTGCGTGAATGATTTTCAAAACGTGTTCGCAGTTTTTTATACTTGAAACAATTAAATTTTATCCTTTATTTGCTGTTATTGATATTATTATAATTATTGTTATTATTGTTGTTATTATTATTACTATTACTATTATTATTATTATTATTGTTATTATTATTACTATTATTATTATTGTTGTTATTACTATTATTCATTTATTTATTATTATAAAAAATAATTTTTTTTTTATGAAAAATTAATTGCGGCACATTTAATAATTATGTACTCATAAATAAAATTTATTGATTGTGTACAACAAAAACAACAACAACTCATCAATAACAACAACAAAAACAATTATTATTATAACTATATTAATTACTCTTGCTATAATAATAATAATCAGCATTATTATTTTTGCCTAACTTAAGCTAAATCAATCTAAATCACCATAATTTTACACTAGTCCGAACGATTTCATGAATTATGAACTTGAAAATTCTATTATTATTTATTATTATTATTATTATCATTTATTATTATCATTTATTATTATTATTATTTATTATTACTATTATTTGTTATTGCGGAATTATACTAATTTTAAATAATTTTAAATAATTTTAATTAATAATTTTCAATATTTTCCTGTAAGTGTGTTGATCTTTTTCTGACACAACCTTAAGATAAATATGGGTATATAAAGAGATATGTAAGTATTTATGTACGTTTGTGTGTGTACATATATGTGAGTATGTATGTATGTGTGTGTATTTGTGTGCGTTTGTGCGTGCGTGTGTGTGTGTGTTTGTGCGTGCGTGTGTGTGTATGTGTTTGTGCGTGTGTGTGTTTGTGTGTTTGTTCGTTTTGACAGTCCGAGTGAATGTTTAATGATGATGACGATGATGATAACGATGATGATGATGACGATGATGATGACGATGATGAATACGACGACGACGATGATGATGATTGAGTAAATAATCAGGCTAAATAGCGTGTAAATGAGGTCATAATTTATTGATCGCTCTATTCTGCGTTCGTTTTTTATATGTTATTTTTAATCATCATTATCACCATTATCATCGTTATCATCATCATCATCATCATCATCATCATCGTTATCATCATAGTCATATGTTACCATACCTTTTGAAACATTTTGTTTTCAACCTGCGACTTAAACTTTCTAGGGCTAACATCTGACCTCTTTCAATCGAAGAAGAAGATGATGATGATGAAGAAGAAGAAGAAGAAGGAAATGATGATGATGATGATGACGATATGTTGATGACGATTGTAAACAACTTACTTATTCAATTGGTGATCATGAAAGTGATGAAGACCAGGAAAGAAAGAGAAAAAAAGAATAGAAAGAGATGAGAGAGAGAGAGAGGGAGAAAGAGAGAAAAGGAGAGAAAGAGAGAAAGAATAAAGAATATCAATCGATAAATCATATCTTTAAACGTGTATGACGCCTAGTGTAAATAAATCAATGTCTCATGCTATTGAACTAAATTGCTTATTGTTCAATTTTTATCAAATAAAATTCATTCCAAAATATAATTAATATTATATTTATTACTTTTACTACTACTATTACTACTGCTATTACTAATAATAATAACATAATAATAATAATAATAATAATAATAATAATAATAATAATAATAATAATAATAATAATGATTATTATTAATATTATTATAAACAACATTTGCAATTTTTTTAAAGAATATAAATTTTGTTCGTTCACACAGATTTTTCTAATAAAAAAATGACATTTATTTTATTGCTGTTATTATTATTATTATAATTAGTAGTAGTAGTAGTAGTAGAAGTAGTAGTAGTAGTAGTAGTAGTAGTAGTAGTAGTAGTAGTAGTAGTAGTAGTAGTAGTAGAGATCGTAGCAGCAGCAGTCGCAAGAGTAACTGTATGTTTATTACTATTATTAATTAGATCGAAACGAAAGGCATTTTGTAACGTGAAGCTAAAAGCAAAGGAATTTTTATTAAACTTTAAAATTTATTTAGAAATATACATACAAATGATGTGCATATGTATGGTATGGTAATGGTCTTCCTATAGCTTATATGGCAAATTATTCTCAATCCCTTGCTTAAGCCAATGTCACCCAACCCAGGCCCTGGCTTTCCTATCACATCTCACCTATCTGTAGTTAATTAACTTAGCTAAAACTCATGATGAAAATGAGAAAATGGAGTAGAACTGGACTAAAAATACCACCACAAAATCAAACATGATGTCTGTGTGTGTGTTTGTGTGACTGTGTTTGTGTGTGTGTTTGTGTTTGTGTGTGTGTGTGTGTGAAAGTGTGAAAGTGTATGCGTATAAGTTACCGTGCCATTCCACTACATGAAAAGCCATATACAACAACAACAACAACAACACACGTTTAGACGACATTTTCCCCGAGATCGGGGGTTGCCGTTTGGCTACCTATGATGGAACCGAAAAACCCCTCGACGCCATTCTCATCTGTCACATTGTCACTTCTGTCATCATAAGTAATTTATTTGGCTAATTTTTACGCAGGACGCCCTTCCTTACGCAACCACAGTTATAAGCGGTGGGCCTAGCCTTTGATGATCCAACATCACTCACAAGGCAGTGAGGGTCAGTTTAATGTCATAACCAGGACCATGAAAAGCCATATACATGGAATAAAATTTAATACGTAATTAAAATGAAACTAGCTTTCCATATTATTTTCTCACTTGTTTGCACCTTCACGCACGTTTTCTGTTTTAGTTTTCAATTTCTCTTCAAAAAGTTTTTACGAAAGAAGATGAAAAAGTATTTAAAATTGTTTTTTTTTCAATTTTTATTTGATATATTTTGATTTCATTTGCGATTTAATTAATTTTTTTATTTTTTTCAAAATTTGCTCGCACCGGCGCTTCCAAGTTTCTACCCTACACGGCGATAATCTAGAATTCGAGTTTGAATCAAAATTTCCGCCATTAAAATTTTTTTCCTTGCGTTTCCTCAAAATGTTAACGACAAAATTTTACAAAAATCAGCAAATTAGTTGTCTAATTTGTGATCTTTCCACCTAACTAAATACAACTTTTCGGTTCAGATTTTCATTTTTCTTTGTTGTTTTGTTAAATCAGACTAATTTCCCCAACTTAATTTACATACCCAAACCCAGTTTAACTAACTTTACTTACACATTATTAAAATTATAATTTTTATTAAAAATATATCAAATCAGGGGCGTGATAGAGCTAGGCGATGTGACAAGCCACAACATAAAACAGTTGAGACGGATAAATGAGGTAGTCTTCCCTGTAGTATATAACGACAAATTCTACAAAGATATTTTGGAGGTTGGAGAGCTTGCCAAGTTAGGTAAGTAATCTGGGAAATTTCTACTTTCCCAATTACACTAATTTACTGATAATTATAAATTATATTTTAAGTTTATTAAAACTTATAATAAAATAAACTTGAAGTTTAAACACATACACAATTATAAATAAATTCTTTCTTGCTTCTAATAAAACATCTTAATCTTTTTGTATGTGTAAATTTTCCCTGTACTATGTAAATATTTACAATCACTATATAAGTATTTGTAACATTACTTACTCTGTGTTAACTTAACTATATTATTCTATATAGTGGGAATACCTGGAATTTATAATTGGATTAGTAATTTTACCTATGTATAAATTAGTTAATTAGTCAATAAGTAGGTGGTTAATTAGTCATTAATTAGGTGAGTGAATTAGTCATTAATTAGGTCAGTCAATTAGAAATTAATTATGTCAACAGTTGTGTGTACTTTGTTTTTTGATTAGGTTATCAATTAATTCTTCCCCACCCTTTCCACATTATTGGTGTACTATTCCATAAGACTTCGAATTAAAATTAACTTTTCTCTGCACCAGCCTTTTACAATGACATCGTGGTCGGGGCCGTATGCTGTCGAGAGGACAAGATGGATGGCCAGAAGAGGTTGTACATCATGACACTTGGCTGCCTTGCCCCATATAGAAGATTAGGGATAGGTGAATTAGTGATGTGCTGTTTCTTATTTATTTTGTCTATCTATTAATTTTATTGCTAAATATAGTGGAATATTGAATACTTTAAATTGTTTAATTAGTAATTTATTTTATTTTTTTTTGAAAAATTGATGTTCTGAGTTAAAAGATATCCTGAAGTATTCTGTCTGTCTCCCTCTTTCTTTCTATATATATATATATATATATATATATATATATATATATATATATATCTATATATATAGATATATATATATATAGATATATATATATATCTATATATATCTCACTATTTCATTTGTTTTGAATAATTATTGATACATAATGATATAAATCCAAAATATAAATTAATATTCATTTACAATTTCTTTTATAAACCACAAACATTCAGGCAGCATCATGCTGGAGCACATATTAAATATATGCCAGACAGATGGCCTCTACGATAATGTCTACTTGTAAGTAATTTGTCCTTATTGTTGTCCTCAACTCTTTCTCCCTCTCTCTCTCTCTCTCTCTCTCTCTCTCTTACTCTCTATCATTCTTCTTTCTCTTTCCATTTCATTTTCGATTTTTCTTCTCTCTTTTTTTATTATTTTTTCAGTTTTTTAGTTTTTTCTCTTACCTCTCTCTCTCTCTCTCTCTCTCTCTCTCTCTCTCTCTCTCTCTCTCTCTCTCTCTCTTTCTCTCTTGCTTCCTAATTCTCGCTCTTGAAATCTCTTATTCTCTCCCTTTCTCTCTCTTCTTTTCTCTTTCTTTCTCTCTCTCTTTCTCTCATTTTTTACTATCTTCACAACTTTTTTTCGACAGACACGTCCAGATCAGCAACAGCAGTGCCATCTCCTTCTATGAAAAGTTTGGTTTCAAGATCGTCGAGACGAAAGAAAACTACTACAAAAAGATCGAGCCGGCCGACGCCTACGTCCTTCAGAGGTCATTCAAAGAAGGGCCCAGTGGGGATGTGTTCATTGTTAAAGAGGGCGGGGATGCCACCACGGAGGTCACCAAGGTCATTGAGGAGGGTCAGGGGTGTAAAAAGATGGGTGACATCAGAGAAAATGGAAAGAAATGATTTTATTTTTTGTTGTTTTGCTTTTTTATTATTACTAAACTTGTTATTATTGATATTATTATTTATTATTTTTAGATTATAATAAATAAAAATATCTGAAAATTTCAATTTTTCGGAATTTAAAAAAAAATTTTTAAATTTGTCACCGTTTAACAGTTTATTTATATGTTGTATGAGAATTAAAACTTTTGAGACACATTACTAATGGTATTATCTGTTTTTTTCTTTATTTATCCTATCTCTCTCTCTCTCTATCTATCTATCTATCTATTTCTGTATATCAGTATCAGTACAATAAGTAGAGTGTTAAGATAATAAAAATTATCTACAAGCAAGCAATCCTTCAATAGCAGTATCTATATCGTTGCTACTTGGTAAGGTATAGTATCTTTGTTAAACTATATAATACAAAAGGTTTGAATTAACAGTATAATATATATACATGTGTGTATTGTATATGTTTTGTGTGTATGCGGGTGTTTATGTGTAGTTTTGTTATATGTAAGCTTTTTCCACAGACATGCGGCAATTTTTGAGATAGAGGCAAGATTTTGGAAAAAATTGTCTTTCGTAATTTTTTGAAAAGTTTGGTTTAATTTTTTTTTTATAAATTAAACGTTTCGCGGATATTAACTAATTGATTAATTTTAATGAATATAATTGAATAATTTACATTAAGTTGGTGTAAATTTAACTGCAAATTATTAAATTTATTTCTGTTCTTGCAAGTAAAGGAGTCAAGCATGTCTGACAGAAACGGTTTGTACTTGTAAATTTTTCTTAGCAAGAAACCTGGCGTTTGTACGTCTGTGTATGTTGCAGTGGGTACCGTTGCTGCTGCAATTTTGAAATTACTAATGAAACCATTTCATCCCATCCTTCAAGACGCAAACAGCAAGCCAGTCGGCAAACATGGGCCATCACACGAGGATGAGGTCCCCCACGATACATCCAGCGACCAACAAAACTCACCATCTGATGGAGGAAAAGTAGTGAAAGAAGACCAAAGTAGCGATTCATCGTCCTCCTACAAGTCAGAGCAGACCAAACAAAAACATCAGAAACAGAAGAGGGGTAAAGACAAATCATCAAAAGATAGCAAGGAACCATCGGAACCGCACGTAGAAGAAGAAAGGAGAAAAAGCCCGGATACCATTTTAAGGGAGCTGACAGAGTCCTCATCCAGTTGTCCTCCTCCAATTGGATCGTCTCATGCAAGGGAACAGCCAACCGGGGCTCAACCGGAAGCTGACGTCGAGATTGACATCAGTTCACAACGGGGAGAGGATGGAGAGAAGAGGATGTTGTTGGAAAGGAAGACCAGGCAGGAGCAGGCTGCCGAGAGGGATGGTTTGTGGGGGTGGTGGATGGTAGATGGATGGGTGGTTCGCGGGGTTGATTGGTGGGTGAATTGATCGATTGATAAAATGAAATAAAAGTTTGGATGAAAAAATTTATTAAGATTAACAAAAAACCTTGAATTAAAAAAAACTTAAAATTCGCAGCGGAACATGAATTCCTGGCGGCAATCCCGAACCAGCCCGTCCAACTGCATGAGCCCCCTCCCCGAACTTGGGTGAACATCTGTTTCCACCCGGAATATTGGTTCCTCAGAGCAATGCTGGTTTTCTCCATTTTCATAGCCATGATCATAGTCTTCGCCATCATCTGGCCTCTCTATCCGGTCCTTAATTCCGTGTTCTCGGAGCACACCACTTGTCTGGTTGTCGCCATCGAAATTGTGTCGTGTTCGAACGATGTCGATGATAAGCCCTAGTACGTGTGTGTGTGTTGTGTCTGTGTGTTCTGTAATGTGTGTGTGTGTGTGTGTGTGTGTGTGTGTGTTTGTTCTGTGTTGTGTGTGTGTGTTCGTTTTGAAGTGATTTTTTGAAATGGTTTTATTGTTGTCTAGAGATTTAATATAATTGAACTTCCTAACTTGAGGAATGTTTTATGAGAAGATTTTTTTTAGATCATTCGTTTGGAAATTTTTTTCAACAGATCAATTAAATAATTAGTTAGTTAATTAAATAGCATCCTGAACAACTTATCAATCAATCCAATCAATCAGTCCGTTAATCTATCATCTACCATTCAATCAATCCAATTAAACAACCAACAAACCATCCAACCAAACAACCAACAAACCATCCAACTAACCAAACAACCAACCATCCAACCAATCAACCATCCAATCAAACAACCAACCAACAAACCAACTAAACAACCAACCAAACAACCAATTAACCAACCAACTATCCAACCAAACAACCAACAAACCAAACATCCAACAACCAACCAACACACAACAGTTGCGTGAACAACACCTGCATGAGAGCCACAGTAAGTTATCTTGAGTGGAGATCGCACGAGTGGAAGGAGGGCTTCCTGGTCAACGATGACGCCAACGATCGCGGGAATGTTAGTGGCTAGTTTGTGGCCACTTCACTCTTTTTTAATTTTACTTATTACATTACTTACTTATTATTCCTCTTATTACTCTAGATTCTTACGTTTAATTAATATTAATCAGATTAAAATCTACAACACGCCACTCTAATACGCACGCACACATAAACATACACATACACACAAATTTTTAACTTTTACAGTGCTTTGCAAAGCCAGATTTCTCATATTCACCTTGTCGCACTCAGAGAAACTTCACGCACGCAGCCACAACAACTACAGCAGCAGCAGCAGCTGAAACAACAACCACGATATTCACAAACAACAACAGCAGCCGCCGCGATGACGTCATCAACGATCACGATGACGTCAGCAGCGACATCCGTAGCGACAGACCCAACAGCGGACGCAGAAGCCTCGATATTGTCGCCACCACAGCCCCCAACGACCACAAAAACGTCAACCCAGTCGGCTGCAACATAACCTGCTACTACCACAGCCACCAAATTCGCGCCAACTTAACTGACGCTAGAGCCATGGGCACTCTGATGCAGTATCAGCAAAGGTTAGGGTTAGTGACGAAGTATTCGGCATGGGAACTGGCGATACTGATACTAATTCTCGTCTGCCTGATCGCCATTGCTGTACTGGTGGTCTGCTGTTTCAGAGCACGGCGTAACAGTGATTCGAGAATTAGACGATACGGCTACGAGTCCATTTAAACGATTAATTGATTTAATTGACCAATCAATCAATTAATTACTAAATTAATTAATTAATTAATAAGATACCTTGATGTGTTACCTCATTTCTAGCTGATCAATGATTAATTTATTGGCACATAATTAACTGATTCAATGTTTATATACCGATAACTGACAATTTGGTGGTTCAACAAATCAATCACACTGATTGTTATTATTCGATAATTAACCAGAAAACTAAAAATTTAATGAATCAATTAACGATTAATTAACTAGTTAATCAAAATTAACCAAAGTTACACTGATTTAATTGGATCTAAACGACGAATTCGTCTGCACGTTAATTTATTTTCCGACGTTTTGAAAGTTGATTTTTATTTATTTGTTTGTATATGTATGTTTGTTTGTATGTATGTATGTTTGTTTGTTTGTATGTATGTATGTTTGTATGTATGTTTGCATGTATGTACATGTGTGTGTGTGTATATCTATTAATATTATTCGTATTGCTCAAGTTATAGTACGTACATTTCGTTACTATTGCTATATCGTTTGCCAGTTTAAAAGTTTAAATAATAATCACACACGCACACAGACACACACACACACATATACACACACACATATACACACACACATATACACACACACGCAGACAAACACATTTTATTCATTCATTTTTTGAAAAAAGAGACGTCATTCCATCAGTTCGTTTTTGTTTTTTTTTTGTTTTCGTAAAGAAGTTTTTGAATGAGTGTGCGTGTGTGTGTTTGTATATGTATGTTTGTGTGTATGTGTGCTTGTGTGTATGTGTGTTTGTATGTGCGTATGTATGTAAGCGTAGGTGAGAGAGAGAGAGAGAGAGAGAGAGAGAGAGAGAAGAGAGAGAGAGGAAAATTGTTTTCAACAAATTCTAAAAAAGAGATTGATTAATAACGATTGATAATAGTAACGGTGTTTAGCAATTGTTGACGCTAAAGTCTTTTTACAGCAGTAATAATATCAAAAATAATAACAATAATAAAAAAAAAATAATAATAAGTTTCTATGAACGTTATAGTAATGATACAGAAGATGCAATGTACGTTGTTAGGAATCCAGTTATGATGAGTAACATTAAGGTGGTGGTTGGTGGCTCTTGTCGCGTCGATCCCAGCTGTTTTAGAGAAAATAATAATAACAAGAATAACAACACACAGCCATGGCTATATTTTGCACTGTTGCGCGGTTACCAGGTTCAAACGCAGACCACGCATTACTCAAAAACCATCATAGGAATTTTGCGCGTATTTTGCGCCTACATAAAAGTGCGCATGTACGCTGTGTGGCGTGTGTGTACATCGTGTGGTACGTGTGTACGTCGTGTGGCGTGGACGTTGTAGTTGCAGCCTCAGTCGCCGAAGCATTCACTGCAACAAAGTATACAAAGAGAAAATGACGTCATCAATTACGGCAAGAATAACAAAAATACTACTACTACTACTATAGTACGATTATAATTATAACTATAATAAATTATTATATTAAATTATGACTATATTATAATTTTAATTAAAGTTATGACGTAGGGCGGAAAGAAAGATGAATGTACAAAAACTTCTAAACAGGTCAGAAATAATTAACGAATAATAACGACTACGTTATAATTATAACTATATTAAATTATTATATTATATTATGACTATATTATAATTACAACTATAATTATACAAAGTATAATACTATAGATATAATTATTACATAGTAACATTACTAACAGTTACGTAGTAGTTGCAGAGATCGCCCTGACAACACTCGTGGCACTGCCAATCCAAGTACCAGTCTCTGATGCAGATGTGCTTCAGTTGCTCTTGCTTGGCCTGACACTTCTTCTGGGTGTCGCAGTCTTTCGACAGGTAGTGTATTCGATTGCCACGAGGGGTCCAATATGGCGGAACTGGGGAATTAGGAATTTTTTTCGGAAAGTTAGGAGTTTTTCCCGGAGAATTAGATTTTTTTTCAGGGAATTAGGAGTTTTTTCAGAGAATTAGGAGTTTTTTTTCAAGAAAATTAGGAATTTTTTGATGTTGTGATAGATGTGTGTTTATGCATGCAAGGATTCAAATTGGAAGATAGATTACTACTACTACAGCTCCTACTACTACTACATCTACCGCTACTGCTGCTCCTACCACAACTGCTGCTGCTACTTACTATTACTACTTCGGCTAGTAGTAGTAATATTTTATATCAACAAAAACACCATAATAACAACAACAACCATGATACTACTAACACATTATAATAACAACAACAATAATAATAATAAATCATAATCATGACTAACTTCTCCAGGTGATGCTGGAGTAGCAGACGTCTTGGCTCTGCTCGCACTGCTTCGACGTTTTGATGCATTTATCTTTGTTTCCATCCTGGTCTTTGCACGAATAACATTCCAGGGAGTTCACTTTTAAACAAAAATTAATTTGAAATAAGTTTTTATTTATTATATCATTAAAAACGAGTTTATTTTATTAACTTTTAGTCTATTAAAATAATTATTTGAATGGATAGTTGAAGAAAGAGATGGAGATAGATTATGAAGAACACTATTGAGATTAGATGGAGGAAAAGAAGCACAAATATAAGAATTATCAGAAAGAAAAATTATTAATAACACGAGGTAGTTCAGAAGTAGAGTGTAAATAAATAGAAGGGGGCCAAGGATAGAACCCTGAGATACCACAAAAGTAAGGGTAGAGAAGTTAGAAGTAGAATTATTAAGAACAGCAGAAGAAAAACGATTACAGAGATAAGAAGAAAACTAAGATAGACAAGAATAAGTAATATATAATTAAATTCAAGAATGTTGTCACTAACCCGTTACGGCAAATAGTGAAATTAGGCAGATGCATAAATATGAGACAACACCAGTTGATAAAATCATTTTTCGTGGAAATTTATTTTAAAATATTTATTTTAAAATGAAGTAATAATATCGATAGTTATTACAATTAATCTAAATAAACATAAATAAGTAAATTATGATATAAGTATTAATTAATATGACTGATTTTAATTAAAGATGAATATTTTGAAGGATTTTTTGATGAAACTTTCGACAATGCACACCTGCACAATTTTTATTTTTACCTGTACAGTGTTAACAGTGATGTGCTTGTTGTTTATACAAAAATATTTATTCATGTATGTTTGTATGTATATGTGTGTGTATGCATAAATGTATGTGTGTGTATTATGCATAAGTGTATGTATGTGTGTATGTAAGTATGTGTGTGTATGTATGTGTGTATGTGAGACCCTTTGTTGATTAACTAGCAATTGATGGGGCTATGATCATAGTCAGGTTCTGCTATACTCTATTTTGTTAGGTCACTTACAGAGAGGTTATATATACAGAAGGAATTAAATTTTTGAAGCAGAACCAATATATATTCTTTAATGTGGTTTTTATCTAAAGAGTTTCCTGATATTAAAATGGTTTTATTAATGAGTTCTTTTAAGAGCAGAGGGGTATTGTTGTCGGTAGGTCCGAAGGTTTCGATGCATATTGATTGAAAGATTCTAGAATCATTGAGAGTAGTCTACTTGAAATATTTTTGGTCGTACGCTTTTAAAGCCGCGGTACCTGCCTCAACCGATGTGAAAGAGATGCATCTTTCGGCCATCGTGTGGGGGAAGTCACATCCCAGGCCAGCGAACGTCCCATAGTCCAGGGAGAAATTGTGTGTCCATCAGGTCTAAAGTTCCCAGCCGCAATCAGGCCTACCGGTTCTTTTATCACCGGTATGGCAGTTTTCTGGAAGCAGCAAACGACGAAATCATTCATCGCTGAATGTCTTACTTGGCGTCCAGAGCCAAGAGAGCATGAGAGACTACGATGGCCCAATGGATCAACCTTTGCTCCGCAGTGGCAAACAACCCCCTCCTCACTCGGATGACCGAATGACTTTGTGCCACATGAGGTGTTTGGCACCGCACTCAACCATGCTGACCTAAGCTCGCTTTCACTGCCAGGACCCTGGTTATGTATGTATGTATGTATGTATGTATGTATGTATGTATGTATGTATGTATGTATGTATGTATGTATGTATGTATGTATGTATGTATGTAAATAAATAAAATAACGATTTTGTTGATGACGACGACGATGATGAAAATGATTATGTGTAGTGATTAACTTACATTTAACTTTATTAATACCTCATTTAATATTTTACAAATTCACTCAAATTTTCTCACTTGCGAAAGCAGTGCTTTAACAAGGGTAACGCTGTACTTATCTATTTATCATCAGTCATCCGGTTGAATATTATCCGATAGTTGGACTCGATATTCGTTATTCGAGGAGGACCGGCGGTATCGACTATTCACTTGAGACTTGCCCAATAAACCTTTGATTGAATTGATTTACATGACAGAATAAACTAACTGACTCTTGTGCATATAAGTTTTTTGCTTTTTGGAGAGAGAGAGAGAGAGGAAGAGAAAGAGAGAGGGAGAGAGAGACATAGGAAGAAAGAGAGGGGAAGAGAAAGAGAGAGGGAGAGAAAGAGAGAGGGAGAGAGAGACATAGGAAGAAAGAGAGCGGAAGAGAAAGAGAGAGGAAGTGAGAGACATAGGAAAAAAGAGAGAGATATAGAAAGAGAGAAATAGAGAGAAAGAAAGAGAATTGGGTTGGATTTATTAGTCACAGAAGAGCAACACAAATCAAAAATTATAATAATAATAACAATTTAGAAAAATTTATATATATAATAATAGAAATAAATATTTAAAATAATTTAAGAGGGGATGTTAATTTAAATTAAATTAAGGTTAATATCAGTAGATATCTGTGTGATGGCGATGATGACGACGATGATGACGAGAGGAAGGAAATTTCTAGAACGCCCGTCATTAATAACACACACGTGAATGAATTGCGCGTGCGGTCTATGTAGTAACTGCAGTCGCTACAACATTAATATAGACAGCCTTTATGTCTTCATCATCGTCACCATCATCTCTTTAATCATTATTATCATCATCATCATCATCGTCGTTCTGATCATCATCATCATCGTCGTCGTCGTCTTTTTCATCATTATCACCACCACCATACTCATCATCATCTTCATAAGAGATTCTGGGTTCACACACACACATACAAACATACATAAAAACATACAAACAAACATGCAAATACAAACATACAAACACACATACAATCAAAGATATAATTGTTATTCTGACGCATCTTTGACAAGCGCACAACGATCGCTTCCCGATAAATATTTAATTGCATAAATAAACATAAATAATAATAAAAATAATAATAACAACAATAATAATTATAATAATAATTATAATAATAATTATAATAATAATAATAAACTTTGAAAGAAAAATTAATGACGAAAATTATGGCGATAAAAAATAATAACAATAATAAATTTCATTATGTTACGTCACAATTATATTAGTGACGTCATTAATAACAATTTGCCCAAAAAATATGGAGCTTTCGCACCTCGCTACACAATGGTGTTTTGTGGTCGTTACTATCTTATAACAGAATATACCGACTCAAACATTCACACATACACATACATACATACATTATAAGTTAAGTTTTAAGTTTAATACATATTTTTGAATTGAATTGAAACAATTTTTTATTCAGCAAAATACCACATTAATATACATACACATATGCAAACGTAGATGTACACACACACATCCACACGTACATATATACACACTTATAAACATACAAACATGATTGAGATAAAAAAAAACATTCAGAAAGATGTTTACATTTAGCAGTTAAATAAACATCGAACAAAAACAAGCGCTATATAAATAATTAAACGATCAATCGAACCGATATACCGATAAACCGGGTAGAGTCTACATTAAATAGAAATCTGTCAATACATACATACAAACTACATAACATACATACATATATACGTACGTACTTACGAACATACATACATACATACATACATACATACATACATAC
>NW_008705398.1:832706-837706 GCF_000326865.2 Helobdella robusta | reverse complement strand
TAGTTGTATATGTTTGTATACTTTTTAATATCTTTGAACATCTTAGCATATACTTATGTTTAATTGTGTATCTTTTTGTATCTTTTGTATCTCTTGTATATCTCTGTACAATTTTAGTATATCTTTGTATATCTTTGTATAATTTTAGTATATCTTTGTATATCTTTGTAAATGTGTTAGAAGGAGACCATATTTTATACAGTATTGTTTGAATTCTGCGAAATTGTTGGCAATAATCAATTTAAAGTTTGTCTTTTCAAATTTTAAATGTTTGTATACTTTTGTATATCTTTGTATACTTTTGTCTTTGTATGTTTTTGTTGAGTTCTAGGGTAATTATTTCGTAATAATAATAATAGTAATTATAATAATAATAATAATAATTTTAATTATAATAATAATCATAATGATAATAATAATAATAATACTGGAATGAATTAGCATTGGCTTTTAAACTGTCACATTGAAAGATGAAAAATCGAAATGGCCTTGAATGAGAAAGAGATCATCATCATCATCGTTGTCATCGTCATCATCATCATCGACTTGGTCATCGTCAACGTCAGTGGTCATCATTGTTGTGGTCGTAGTAGTAGTAGTAGCAGCAGCAGCAGCAGCAGCAGCAGTAGTAGTAGTAGTAGTAGTAGCAGTAGTAGTAGCAGCAGCAGTAGTAGTAGCAGTAGCAGCAGCAGTAGTAGTAGCAGTAGCAGCCGCAGTAGTAGTAATAGTACTACTGATAGCAGTAATGGCCGTATTATATTCTTTGATGGTGTTGCTTGACGAAAATGCTGACTCTCATTCAGAAATATCCCAAGCAATAATTTACCGAATTACTTTTCATATTGGCATTTTGGAGAAAAATAATTTTTATTCTTTGTTTCTTGGTTTCTGTTTGTTTATTTTTTTATTTGTCTGTTCGCTCCTTCGTTCGTTCATTCGTTCATCTGTTCATTCGTTTATCCATCCAATGTTCGTTCGTTCATTCATCTAACCATTCATCCTTTCATTTATTGGTTCGTTCATTCGTTTGCTCATTGCATGTTCGGTGTTCCATAAGTTTTTTTTTATACCGTGTTATATTTTTAAGGAGAAATTACTTGTTCTGTCCTATCTTCAATCGCTAAAATTAATAACGCTGTTTTGTCTATGCTGTTGCAGACTTTTTTGTCTATGTTTGTGCTATTTTTTTTTATTTCATATTTTTGCGGATATTTTGTCTATGTACGATCGGCTGTTTTGTTAATGTTTTCGCAAATTTTTTGTCTATGTTTGTTTGGCTGGTTTGTCTATGTTTGGCTCTCCATTTTTATGTTTTGTTTGTGTTGTTGTTGCTGTTATTATTATTATTATTATCATTATTATTGTTGTTGTTGTTATTATTATTAAACAAGAGCCACGTAAGATATGACGCTAAGATTGTAAGGACGATTGTGATTGGTCGAGGAAATCTGATAAGGATATGACGTCACATTTGGTTGCATGAATACAAGAAAGATTGGGTGAAGGGATGGATGATAGATGGATGTATGTATAAGATGGATGGATGATGAATTAGTGAAATGAATGAACGAATAGATGAATTAAAAATGAAAAAAATTCTGGATGAGTGAATGAACGAACGAAGAAACGAACAAATGAACAAACGGATGAACAGAGGAACGAATGAAGATATGAATAAATGGATGAATGAACCGACAACAACAACAACAAACGAATAATGCAGATTTTATTGGCCAATAAATTTCAAACTTTCCCATGAAGCTAACAGTATTTGTTGCGCAACTAATGTTGCTGTTGTTGATGTTGAAAAAGAAAGAGGGCAAGGAGAGTGAGAGAAAGAGAGAAAGAAAGAGAAAGAGAAAAAAGAAAGAAAGAGAGAGAAAGATAGAGAAAGAGGGAGCGCTGATAGACGAAAGATGAATAGACCGATAGCGACAACAAAAGAAGAAACAAAAAGAAGAGGAAAAAGTGAAAAATAACTGAACGTCACGTTATCGCAAAAATTTATCACGTGACCAGTTTTGATTGATGACGTAATTGAAGGAATGAAACAATGAGTCGGTATGGTCTGGTCGGTTGAAACGGTCCTGTCGGTCGGTCAGTCGATCTGCAGTTATTGGCGATATACCTACGAAAAATGTTTCGTTTATGATGATGGTGATGATGGTGGTCGTGGTCGTGGTGATTCCAAATCTGATGATGATAACGATGATGATGATGATAATGATAATGATGATGATGGTGTGGGTAGTAGTAATAACGATTGTAATTATTGTTGATTTTATTTTCGTTCATTTTTGCTCAACTGGTGAAATTTGAAGATTATTTTAAAACAACAACAACATCATCAAAGACAACTCAACAACAACAACAACAGCAACAAAAGCAATAACTGACTACTATAACCACTGTCCACTACAACTGGCCACCAAAACGACAACAACATCAAATGCAAGTGGCCACGAAAGCGACGACAATAACCACATCAGCAACAACTGAAGCACGACAACAGCGAATCGTCATTAGCCTTAATTGCAAACTGCTTTTCAACGCAGCGGCAAAAGCATCATCATCATCTTTCTCCTTTTCTTCTTCTTCATCATTATCGCCATCATCAATACCGCATTCACCATCATCATCAGCACAATCGTCATCATCATCATCATCATCATCGTCATTTTCGTCATCATCATAATCATCATCACTGCACTCATCATCATCATCATCGCTGCAATCATCATCATCACCAGCTTATTTCAAGATGGCCGCCCATTCGGACATTATATTGGTGGACGTTATCATTGCGGACGCTAATGTTGAAGAGTCCGAGCATATGGTCATCATTATCATTACTCTCTTCGTCATCATCGTCATCATCACCATCATCACTACCATCATCATCATCGTCATCGTTCTCGTCATAATACACTCACTCACACACACACACACAAACTAACACACACAACAGACACACACACAACACACACACATTCACACATACTCACACACACACAAACACACACATTCACACACTCACACACACAAACACACACACGCAAAGACAATATATACACAGAGACACACACATATACACATATGTTGGTATACAATACCTATAAATACCACATACATATACATAGAAAAAATTTTGGTTTAAAAAGACTCATTTTTTGACTATGTAAACAAATATGGATATTATTTTTTTATCTATGTAGATACCATTTATTTATTTATGTAAATATACATGGATACCATTTATTTATCTATGTAAATATACATGGATATCATTTATTTATCTTTGTTAATATACATGGTATCATTTGTTTATCAATTTAAATAAACATAGATACTATTTACACTGTTTGTATATCTCTATAGATATCATTTATTTATCTATGTTAATATTGTTTATTTTTCTATGCAGATAGCGTTTATTTATCTATGTAAATACACATTTATTTATCTATGTAAATACCATTTATTTATCTTTGTAGATATCATTTAGTTATCTATGTAAATACACATTTATTTATCTATGTGAATACAGATAAATACAATGCTTTTTGTGTATTAAAAGAAGCTTTTAAAATTTTAACGAGCCAGAGATTATTTGCGGATAACAAGGCTAGTAATGTTGCGACATACAATACAAAGCTAAATGTCTGAAACATTATGTTGTATGTTTGTATGCATGGGTGTATGTTTGTTTGTTTGTGTGTGTGTTTGTTTGTATGTGAGTGTGTATGTTTGTTTGTTTGTTTGTTTGTATGTCTAAAGCTGAATGTCTGAAACCTTATGTTGTATGTTTGTATGTATGGATGTATGTTTGTTTGTATGTGTGTGTGTGTGTTTGTTTGTGTGTTTGTTTGTATGTTGTTTGTATGTTTCGACATAAAATACCATGCTAAATGTTTGAAACATTAAGTTGTACGTTGTATGTGTGTTTGTATGTATCATATAAACTTACAAATAAACAAACAAACCAAAAAACAAACATACATACATTACTGTTGGTCAGTCGATAGATAGATAGATGTGAGATTAATTGAGCTACTATTGACTTTTAGATTGCGTTCAGTGTATCCACTACTACTACTTCTGCTACTACTACTACTACTACCATTACTACTACTACTACTACTACTACTATTACTACTACTATTACTACTGCTACTACTGCTACTACTACTTGCTACTTCTAGCAGTAGTAGTGGTAGCAGCAGCAGTAGAAGACTTGAAATTTAAAGAATAATTCATGACATTTTAACATCGTCAACAACAAACCAAAGAATCAAAAAACTATGCCAACAAATTTTTAAGGGTCCAAAGATATGATACCGGAAGGCGCCATTTTATTTTTCAACTGGGTATTCTGCCCAAGTCGATAAATATGGCGATTTGGTATTTTTGTACTCATGCATGCATGTGTATGTATGTATGTATGTATGTATGTGAGTGTGTGTGTATGTTTGCTTGTTTGTATGTATGTGTGTGTGTATGGTATGTGATACTTTCAGTTAAAAACCTAAACTAAAATTTGTTTGAATTTACATACAATTTTGTATCGGTATTCGGTACGGGTTCGTATCGTTTCGGTATGATTTCGTATCGGTATCCGTTGTTGTGCGTACGTGTGTCGGCATAAATCTCTAGAAGCATTGTTGGATGAATGTCAGCGATGTGGATTTACGGTGAATGCATTCTTAATTGCTAGGAGATAAATTCAACTGCACGCAAACTTAAGCGTACACACACACACACACATACACACAAATGTACACATACACACGTATTAACATAAGCGTACACACATGAACGTACACCACATACACACATATAAACGTACATAGACATTCGAAACGAAACGAATATTTTTTATTTGCTTCCCAAAATTCAAATAAACATACATGCAAACACACACAGAGTCTATCTTGCACAAACTAAATCCTACACACCGCCCCCCCCCCCCCCACACACACAAGAAACACACACACATGGCT
>NW_008705398.1:826770-832656 GCF_000326865.2 Helobdella robusta | reverse complement strand
CGGCCCCCCCCCCCCACACACACACAAGACACACACACACATGCATACACGCACACATACATAGAAGCATAGAAACACATAAACATACATACGTTCACATATTTAGACATTAGTGTATAATAACTAACATAAATATTTATAAAACTAGGGTACATAAATCTATCGGATGTATCAATATAGAAAGATAAGCCTGAGAGTAAATATATAGTTAAACACACTCTCTCTCACACACACACACAATACACACACATACACACACCCACAAACGCTCAAATACATATATACACACTCATGTATATGTATATGTGTGTTGTGTGCAGGTGTATGTGTTGTATATCTATGTATATGAATGTATATGGTGTGAATGTTTGTTTGTGTGTGTGTGTGTGTGTGTGAGTGTGAGTGTGTGTGTGTGTGTAAATATGGCTGCTGACATTGTAGCCAGCCAATATGTTTGGCTTGTAGTGATTGGATCGACCCTTTTGCTCGAAGCTTTCAATAACATTTTAATTTATTTTTCAAAATATTTTTCTCTTGAAGCAAATTTCTGATCTAATGTTCGAAACTTCGCTCTTCAACTTTTCTCATATTATATCATATAGGCGGCTGGATAGTACAATGGTTAAAGAAGTTTCAATGTTGAAGTGATAGTGGAATAATAATAATAATAATAATAATAATAAATGATGGTGGAATAAATATACATACATACAAATGTATGTATGTATATTTATGTATGCACGTATCGATCCGTTATGATGATATTCATATTTGAAAACCAGGCCTTTCCAATATGTTTTACGACTAGAGCTATATGTGTGTGGCTAGTTTGATGTATTTCTATGTTGTTTGTATGTCTGTTTGTATGTCTGTTTGTATGTCTGTTTGTATGTATATACGTTTTTTTGTATGTTTGTTTGTATGCATGCATGTTTGTATCTGTATGTACAAACAAACAAACACAAACACAAAAAAAACATATATTTATTGCCAGAAGATTCAAACAAATGAACATGAATACAATAAAAACATACAAACAAATGAACAAAAAAGCATAAAAACAAGCAAACATATATACATACAATCGAACATACAAACACACATACATATATACAACTTGAAAATGAAAGCAATAAATACAAACAAACACACGTCCGAGAAACATACATAAACCTCCTTATTGAACTTAACATTGAGTAAGTTTTTCAACAAAAAATTTGTATTTATATGCGTTTGTACGTATGCATGTGTGTGCATGTATGTATGTGTGTGTATGTATGTATGTATATGTTTATGTGGGTATGTATTAGCTATGTATTATATGTATTTGTGTGTATAAATATATATGAGTGTGTGTGTGTGTGTGTGTGTGTGTGTGTGTGTGTGTGTGTGTGTGTGAATATATAATAGGAGTAGACGTTTTGACTTGAGTTTTATTGGATGTTCGAAGAATTGATTGATGAGCCGACAAATTTATTATTATTGCTATTATTATTATTATTATCATTATTATTATTATTATGATTATTTTTAATATTGTCATTGTGAAAAATTGTTTAAAACAATTTTATTTGCCATAAATTTTTCAATTTTTTTTGTTATATTATCTATAATAATTGATAAAAACATATCAAACTACTACTACTGCAACAACAACAACAACTACTACAACTACTACAACTACTACTACTACAACTGCCACTACTACTATTACTACTACTACTACTACTACTAATAATAATAATAATAATAATTATAATAATAATAATAAAAATATTAATAATAATAATAATAACAATAATAATAACATTAATAATAATAACAATAATAAAAAACAAAATACACCATCATAATGACAGCATATAAGTATTCATGAAGTAAATTCATTAGGGGATTTAAACTTCAGGAATTTTTTTTGCTCCTTCCTTTTTTTTCCCTCACTTCCTTTCACTCTCTCTCTCTTTCTCACTCTCTTTATCTTTCTATTTCTCTCTCTCTCTCTCTTTTTCATTCGGTTTTCTTTTTTTACTCTTTCTTTTATTGTTATCTCTTTGATTATTTTTTCACTTTTCTCTTCGTAAGTTATTGCATTCGCTTTACATTTTTTTTTCTTTGAAAGTTTTAAGTTCTCTCTCTCTCTCTCTCTCTCTCTCTCTTTCTATCTCTCTCTCTCTCTCTCTTTCTCTCTTTCTATCTCTCTCTCTCTTTTTCTTTCAATTTCATCTTTCTTCATTTTTCGGATTTCAAATTAATTACAGTTCTTTTTTATTATTTTTTTTTTCATAACTACTATTATATATTTATTTATAATCTTTTTCCGTTCCTCTTTTTTCACTTCCTTTTTCTTTCTTTCCGTCGGCCGCTCTTTCTCTCGATCATTTCTTGCTTCTCATTTACTTCCGAGAAACTGTCAGAGCCGCATCGTCATCATAATCATCCCTACCGCCACCACCATCGTTATCATCATTACCACCATCATCATCATCTTAACCACTACAACCATAATCAGCATCATCACCATCGTCGTCATCATCATCATCATCATCATCATCATCAATCTTGATAATAATTATAATGATGATGATGATGATGATGATGATGATGATGATGATGATGATGATGTTTCCGAGCTTATAATCTGACTGAATATAACTGTGATGATTATGTCGGCGATGTAATAATGATGACGACGACGATGATTATTTTTATTATTATTCTTCTTATTATTATTATATTATTATTATTATTTTATTATTATTCTTCTTATTATTATTATATTATTATTATTTTATTATTATTATTGTTTGTATGTTTAAAAAAAACTCTTAACGTGAATTCTCTGGCTAACTGGGATTTTTATTTTCCGTCTAAAAGATGAAAAAAATTGTGGAAAAATTATGGTGAGACAGATATATATATATAATTATTCATAATTATCTATAATTATCCATAATTATCTATAATTATTCATAATTATCTATAATTATTCATAATTATCTATAATTGTTCAAAATAAAACAAATTATAATCACTAATAATAATAATAATGATTAAGTATATATTGATTTATTTATTCTTTATGGATTTTAATGATATCCGAATGGGTGAATTAGTACGAATATTCATTTAAATAAAGTTAATGGTAATTATTAATTAATAATATATATATATTAATAATTAATAATAATTATACGTAATAAAGTTATGAATAATTTTTGTGTTTCTGTGATAATTAATTAGAGATGAGATGCTCTTTACTGCCGTATATGGAAACGTCAATTTTGTTGTTGTTGTTGATGTTGTTGTTGTTGAGATAATCATTGTTGTTGTTGTTGATGTTGATGTTGTTGTTGTTGAGATAATCATTGTTGTTGTTGTTGATGTTGTTGTTGTTGTTGAGATAATCATTGTTGTTACTGTAGTTGTTGTTGTTGACGTAATTATCATTGTTGTTGTTCTTTATGGAAAATAATTCTTTGTTGTTTAGTTCACAGATATAGTCGATGTTGAAATTGTTACTACTTACGTCATTAATGCTGTTACTGTTATTATTAATGTTATTGTTGTTGTTGATGTTGTTGTTGATGTTGTTGTTGATGACGTAATCGCAACAATAGTCGCCGTAAGCGTCGACGCAAACGCCGCTACATTTACCACCATCTCGGCAACTAGCGATGCTATAATTACGACTCCCGACGTTACCGGTATTGATGTTACCGACAGCGATATTACCGAACTCACTGGCCTGTAGCATTCCCGGCTCGTAATCGGCTGTCTCTACCGCCGATATTTCTCGGTATCGGATCTGCCAGCGATATTTGAGGCATTTGATCCTTTTGCAAACCTGTGTGACATAACAGGTGATGCCAACACACACTACACCGCCGAGTAGGCAAAGAATCGCCAAGATACCGACGATTATTTTACCGTCCTGGCTCGACTTTGTCGGTATTTGTTGGAAATTATTATTATTATTATTATTGTTGTTGCTGTTGTTTATGGGCATGAAATCAACATTGTTGTTGTTATTATTGTTGTTGTTGTTGTCATTTTTGTTGCTGTTATTGTCATCGACGCCTTCAGCTCCATCAGCACCCTCGTTGCCAACAACCCCATCCTTATCCCCCTCACCCCCACCAACATTCACCATCTCTCCACTACTCTCAACTGGGCAGGTGACCAAATCGCGAGCAACATCGGCATCGAAGATGGGTAGGCCGTAGACTTCGGGAGGGAAATCGCAGAGGTAGTCTGGGGTAGTTTGGTCCTTGGGGGCGAGGACCGCGGTCTGGGAGGTGTTGGCCCAGCGGAGGAATGACGCGAGGTCGCAGGTGCATTCGAAGGGGTTGTCGCCCGCCTCCAATTCTTCCAGGTACTCCAGTTTATTCAGGGTCTGCCAGGGTGTGGTATGTTTGTTGGAGTGTGTGCGTATGTATGTGTGTGTGTGTATGTATGTGAATGTGTGTGTATGTGTGTGTATGTGTGTGTATGTGTGTGTGTGTATGTGTGTGTGTATGTGCGTGTTTGTATGTGCGATGGATTGTGATAAGCATGGAATAATGGATAGATAAAGAGGTGGATGGATGAATGAAGCTAGAGAAATAGGCGGGAAATTAAAGGCATCGTAAAATGAATATGGTGTGATTATTATTATTCTTATATGTGATCAGAGTGAATGAGTGAGTGAGTGAATGAGTGAGTGAATGAGTGAGTGAGTAAATGAGTGAGTGAGTGAGTGAGTGAGTGAATGAGTGAGTAAATGAGTGAGTGAGTGAGTGAGTGCAGAGTGAATGAGTGAGTGAGTGAATAAATGAATGAACAATTAGAATGTATGGATAAGTGAATGAATAATTGATTAATTAATGATTGAATAACTGATTGAATTAAAAAAATATCTGTAGAAAAAGCGAAATAAAAAGTGAATTGATGAACGAACGAATGAACGAACAAACAGACAAATAAATAAAAAGATGATTAAATAAATAAATGAACAAGCTAAAGAACGAACGAACAAACAAGCAAACAAACAAAGAACTTCAAGCGATTGAACGAACACACAAAAAAGATCTGAAATAAATAACACCTCCCCAAATCTTGGAAACAAAAACAAACAATGAAACCGGCAAATAATTTACATTTGCAGATTGCCTGGCTAGATTGTATGTATGTTTGTATGTATGTTTGTATGTATGTATGTGTGTTTGTATGTGTGTTTGTATGTTTGTTTGTTTGTATGTATGTATGTATTTGTGTGTGTATGTGTGTGTGTTGTGTGTGTGTGTTCATAGATCACATCTTCAGGCCCGACTAGGCATGGACAACAAAGTTGTTAAGATCAAATGTCAATGAAAAACGAGAAAATTGATGAATGATGGATGATTTGATGGATAAATAAATGAAAAAAAATGAATGGATGGATGAAAAAATGAATGAACGAACGAACGAATGAAAGAATGAACTAACGAATGATCGACAAACGATTCAAAGAACAGTCCAAACGGAGAAATCCAATAAAATTAAAAAACGTATCAAAATACAATATGTTCAAATTAGATAGCAGTTCGTCATAGCTACAAAGATAAAAAATAAACAAAGAATAAACAAAGAATAAACAAAAACAAAGACAAAAACCCAAAAAAAAAAAAAAAAAAAGACAAATGAAAATATAGAGGAATGCAAATAAATACAATAAAGAAAAAATTATATCTTGATGCCAGCAGGATATAAAACATTGAATCGAAAAGTGAAACACACCCACACCACACAAACACACACACATACACACATACGAACATACACAAACAAACACACACACACACACACATACATACGTACATACACATACATACACACACAAACACACACTTACATACAACACATGCAAAC
>NW_008705398.1:809480-826173 GCF_000326865.2 Helobdella robusta | reverse complement strand
ACTTTTTTGATGATGTCTTTTCGTTCAGCTTCATCAGTTTCGACGTATTTTTTCTCATTATTTCCTTCTTATAATCTGTCATTCTCTCACTCATACATACATACATTCATTCATTTATTCAATCATTCAGTCATTTATTCATTCATTAACTCACTAATTAATTAATTAATTAATTTATTCATTCATTCACTCATTCATTCATTCTTTCGTTCTTTATTCATGCAAAAGATTCCGTATCTTTCAAAATTCAGATCATCGTCGTAGTCGTCGCCATCATCCCCACCATCTCTCACCATCTCTCTCTTAATCACCATCCCTACTATGACGTAAATGGCGTTTTATGACGTCATATCATTACGGCGTCAGTCGCGATGACGTCAGATGATAGCGAAAGTTACAAGGGCCGAGTCTGTCTGTCCGTGTAATTGGAAAATGAAACGGCAGTACTATTACGACCCCTGTTGCAACTACTACTACTACTACTGCTGCTGCTACTACTGCTACTGCTACAGCTACTACTGCTACTGCTGCTGCTACTACTACTGCTGTTGCTACAGCTACTACTGCTACTACTGCTGCTGCTACTACTACTAATACAACCAGTACTACAAATTTCTACCATAAAGTAGAAATGGAGTGGTTTGTTTGAAATCTTGAAGTTCGTTTTAAGAATTTTACATAATCTTATTATGTTAGTTGTATAGTGTTGGTGAATGTCTCCTTCAGATGATTTCAACAAATTATTTGTTCTTTTTTTTATTTTTGAATGAATTGTTCATCATTTTATCTTTAAAAATTGTTGTGATTTCATTTTTTAGGTTTGCAAATTTTTGCTCGTGCCATTTTTTAGGTTGACGAGAATATTATTACCACTAATAATCCCCACTCTTTATATCAGACACGCATCTACTTTACAGCCGCAACCGCTATCTTCATCGTCGTCGTCATCGTCATCATTTTCACTTGTGTTTCAGAAATCACACCCCAGCCACACAAATAGCAGTACAGCACAAAAATTGAACTGCGTACCTTAACTTCGACGGTGTGCATCTGATTCCCGGATACGATCAGCTTCCTCACTCCCCTGATCCTCTCCACGGCTACATCCGTGATATCCCTGATCTGGTTTCCCCTCAAAATTAACGTCGTTAAGCGTATTAGTGGTGCCAGATGTTCAGCTCTGATGACGCTGATGTCGTTTGCGGAGAGATCTAAGATTTGCAGCGACTCTAAACTCTGCATTAAGTTGCCAAGCTTTCCGCTTTTGAACGCTCCGCCCAGTTTATTCCCGGCTAGATTTAGTTTTTGAAGCTGATGGAACGCCTTGAATACGGATCTGAATTGAGTGAATTCGTTGAAACTGAGATCCAGAGTTGTGAGAGTTCGATGCAGGACGTCAAAGAAGGAGTCGTCAACAGCTGCCAGGCTGTTGTGGGAAACGTCCAGCGTGTAAACCTTCAAATGGCCGAGAGGAGATAGTACGGAGAGAGCGTTGTGCGAGAAATCGAGAATTGAGATGGAGGACACACCGACGAAAGCTTCGGCGTTGAGGTAGGTGAGTTGGTTGTGGCTGATGTTCAGCTGTTGCATGTCTTCCGATCCACCCAACCAGCCCGGCCTGAGCAGAGAAAATTTATTGTAACTCAAATCAACGTATTCCAATGAAGTTAACCCCGCCAAGTCAACATCGTTCAGCTGGTTCAAATGCAGACTCAACCTTCGCAGTTTCTTCAAAGCTGGAATATCATTTAAAAAAGTCAGTTGACCGCCTTCTAAATGTAAAGTTTCCAATTCTGGCAGTTCTGCAAACACACCACTCTGAACTTGCTCCAAATCGCAGTAAGAAACCAACAAACTGATCAGTCGATCAAATTTTGAGACCATTTTGACGGTTAAGTTACTGAGGAAGGTCTCACTAAGATCCAACCGGGCCAAGTGGTTGTTAGCAGGAAATGAAGAAAAAACATCTTCCAACGACGACTTGTTCACCAGACTTCGAGCTAAGGTCAATGACGTTAATGAACTTAACCCAGAAAAGGTCAACTTATCAATATGCATGATTCCACAATCGCTTAAGTTTATAGTTTCTAACGATTGTTTAGCCGATTTTACGAAAGCTTCAAAATCGCTGTCGCGTAGGTAGCGGATGTCGTTGCGACTTAGATCCAAATATCTTAGCTTGGTCATGCGTGAATATGACGGGTCAAATAGGGCTGACGTGATCTGGTTGTAGGCCAAGTTTAAAATTTCCAAATTTGGGACAAAGACGGAGAGACTGTGAGGAATGAGTTTTAGCTGGTTGTGGCTCAAGTTAATCTCCTTCAGAGACGGCGCTTCGCATGAAGGTTGTTTGTTGTTATTATTATTATTTGTTGTTGTTTTTGTTGTTGTTGTTGTAGTAGTAAGTAGTTTGTTAGTGTCTTGTGACCGCAACGGACTGTTCGTCTCCCAATATGTCAGTTGATATTTGCTCGTTATGGAATCATTGAGACCGAAGTAGCTACCATCGTTGCTGCTGCTGCTGCCTGTGTTGTTGTTGTTGATGATGACGTCACTGTTGTTAATGTTGTTGAAAGAATTGTTGTTTGATGCAGTTGTTGGTTTTTTCATCCCATTGAGATCACCATCTGTTGAATATTTAAATGCGTGTCAGTTGAATAAATTAATTTTGAATAAATTAATTTTACCTGTGAAACTCAAATGTTATGTCAAAATTACTTTATAAGTGGAAATGGAAAAGTAGTTTCACTTTCATTAGACAGAATTATGAGCTAAATTTGGTTTATTCGTTTGTTAGAAAAAAAAAAAAAAAATTCAAAAATAAGGTTTCAAATGCAGTCCAATGTCTTGTAGATATAAAAATTATTTCACTCATTAACTCAACAATTGCTACTATTATTTTAAATACTATTGCTACTTCAACAACTACCACTACTACAACTACTGCTACTACAACTACCGCTACTACAACTACTGCTACAACGACAGCATCAATAGCAACATTTATTACTACTACAATTACGACAGCCACTATAATTACAACCCCAATTACAACTACGACAGTTTTGCTACTACGACAATTGCTACAACCACAATAATTATAGCCACAACAGCCACAAAAGCCACAGCGACAACGGCCAACCTGGCGACTTTGTTGAACCACTAAAAGCATTCGTGATTGAGACGGCCGATAAAATCGCTGGAGTAAAAGTAGCGGTTAAAATGGAAGGAGAAAAATTATTATTATTATTATTATTATGGTTATTATTATTATGATTATTATTATTATTATTATTATTGTTGTTGTTGTTGTTGTTGTTGTTGTTATCATCATTGTCGTCATTATTATTACCATTATCATCGTCATTATCGGCTCTTGTTATCTTAAACAGTTTCAGCTTATTGGAGCTAATGTCCAACTCTTGCAAACTTTTCAAGTTACAGAAACTGGTGCTTGACACGAATTCCAGTTTATTATTCTCCAAAATCAAAACCGAAAGTTTATCGACGGTAGCGAAAGCGTTTTCTGGAATTTCCACCAGTTGGTTACTTTCTAAATATAGCTTCCGGGTGGCTCGTGATTGACTGGGGAGGTAGGCTAGGCCACGCCTACTGCAGTCGACTGTCTCGAAAAAGGTGAAGCAGTCGCACTGTGGCGGACACCACTTGTCGGCTGGTGAGAGATCACGTGATTCGCCGTTGAGATGGGGCGGTGGTGGAATGACGTCATACGCTGATAATGACGTAATAAAAGTGGGGAATTCCGAGATGGTGGTGAAAATGGTGATGACGAGGAAGAATGGGGAGAGATTGTAATTGCTGAGGTGGTAGCTTTTGTTGTTGATGTTGTTGTTGTTGCCGTCCATAATGTTAGTTAGAACAAGCCGACAATCCGGTAGCAATGATGGATACGACGATGAAGATGACGACGACGAAGATGATGGTAATGATGATGATGATGGTGGTAACGATGATGATGATGACAACAATGCTGATGATTTTGTCAATAAAATTGACTTTGTTGATGATGACGACAACGATGATGATGTTGATGTTGTTGTTGATGATGATAATATAATTCTTGAAGACGATGGCTTGGATTCTCTTAGCTTCACAGCAATATCATGCACAATTATTATCTATATCCCGTGCAGTTTCAGCTAAATCTTCAGAACACACTGACATGATATCATCGTCAATTATGATACATGATATGATATCATTTATGATAACTATTATCTGTTATAATAATAATAATTATTGTTATTATTACTACTACTAGACTACTACCACTAATTCCTATCAAAATCTTATATAAATTGATGCTAAGTTTTGATGCTTTTACGTAAATAAACAAACAAATAATTAAAAAAAACAAATAAGCACACAAATAAATATTTAGTTAATTAATCAATCACTCAATCAATCAATTAACCAATCAATTAACCAATCATTTAATCAATCAATTAACCAATCAATTAACCGATCAATTAATCAATCAATTAACCAATCAATCAATTAAAAGTAATTCACATAATGGATTTTTACTCCTACAGAAGGACACAAACTTAATTTGAATAAACCAGGACGGATGTGACGTCATCGTGACACGTGACCGCTGCTCTGAACGGCGCGAAACTGCGATAAAGTCGTCCTGCTATCAGTTTATGTAGGCGACCCTCGCCGTAAAATTATATCTCTCTTTTTCATCCACCACTCCCTTTTTTTTTTCTCTCTCTCTCTCTCTCTCTTTCTCTCTCTCTTACTCTTCTTGTGTTTATGTGTTGTTTTCTGTCTGATTCTCTCTCTCTCCATCCCTTCCTCTCTATCTCCCTCTCTTTATTCTCTCTCTCTCTCTTTATATTTATGCCTTTTTTTCAAAACTTTTCCATTTTATTGTCTAAACTTTTCCGTTCGTTTTTTCTTTAAAAAAATATTTGCTCTTCTGATAATTTTCCCTGCCAGTTTTTAACATTCACTTAATTTTTTCTTTTATCTTCCAATGTTTTATCTTTCCTTCTTCTCTCTTTCTCTCTCCTTCTTCTTTTTCTCTCACTCTCTCACTCTCTCTCTCTCTCTCTCTCTCAATCTCTTTCTTTCTCATTCTCTTTCTTCCCATCTCATTTGTCTATTTCATCTTAATATTTCATCATCTCCATCCTGTTATAATGCACACACACGCACACACACACACACACACGCACACACACACACACGCACATACACTCACACACAAACAAACACATTCATACGCACATACCGTCATCAAATGTTTTTATTTTTCCTTCAATTAAAATTTCGTTTTGTTTACGCTTATGATGTTTCACTCAAACAAATTTAATTACGTCCCTGGCTTTCAAAGGAAAAAAATTTTTTTTTGTTTTTTAAAAAACAAGGCAGAAAATATACAAACAAACAAACAAACAATAAACATACAAAAACAAACAAACAATACACATACAAAAACAAACAAACAATAAACATACAAAAACAAACAAACAATACACATACAAAAACAAACAAACAATACACATACAAAAGCCAAAACAGAAAAATTTTACAAAATATCTCTAAAAAACAGTTCAACATGAACACCAACCTTAACTTGAAGATATATTTAAAAGATAATCTTCACCTATCTGAATCATTGGTTTATAATTAAACAGAGACCATAAACAAAATTTTAGCCATTGTTAGTCACGTGCAACAACATAATCACGCGATAATGTCCTCACTTCCGGTTGACGACATAGTCACGCGATAATGTTCTGTTTCCGGTTGAATTTTTTCCCTCCCTAGATGGAGTATTAATGTTTTTCCAGGGAACCTTAAAGACTTGAGATTGCAGAAATTTCTTTTTTTTCTCTTGCGCATGCGTGCGTGCGTGCGTGCGTTCAACGTAAGAACCTGAAGCCTGGCTAACAGGTAGACAAATGGGTGTCTAAAAATGTCTGTGTGCGTCTTTGTGTGCGTGTGTGAATGTGATAGTGTCTGTGTGTGTGTATGCGTGTGTGTTTGTAAGAGAGAAAGAAAGAGAGAGAAAGAGAAAGAAAGAAAAAAAGAGAGAGAGAGAAAGAGACAAAGAGAGAGAGAGAGAGAGAGAGAGAGAGAATGTGTAAATAGGTGTCTGTGTATGTTTCAGTTTGCGTATATGTGTATACGATCATGTAAATGTAAGTCTTTGTCATTTTAAATTTTCGTTCCCCAACATGATACATGAGACACACAAGTATTAGTGCCTTCTTTAATAAGGCATGGCATTTATTTTCTCTATCTAGTAGCACGGAGTTTGTTTGAAATGTATTATTTCCATTCTTTATAATGCAACTCTGCCAAATGCAGAACTGTTTAGATATTATTTTAACATTCGTGCTGCAGAAGCTGTACAATCCACACCACACCACACACACCACACCACACACACACACCACCACACACGCATTACATTACGCACGCGCAAGTACAACATCACATGATGGTCTTAGAGTTTCAGTCAGACGGTATTCGAACCAGGCCATCGCGTACTAGCAACGATAGAAATGCCAGCACCTCTACCGACTGAGCTAACTCCCTCCATGTATATATGATATTTTCTGTATTAAACTAGCATGTTATACGTTATATGTATATTCTTTCTCTCTCTTTCGTTTTTACGATATTTTGCCATTCTCTCTCTAGGCGGTCTGCGTGCACTTGTTTGCTTAAGTGTATTATAACTCACGATATTCTGGCGATAATATTATTGATCTAGTTACACAGACAAAAAAAAATTAGTTAGTAGCTAAGGAAAGAGTGCAATGAGATGACGATGTTGCAATTTATACATACATACACACATAAATTCAAACATATACACACACATGCATACACACACAAATATACACTCACATATACACCCATACAAACATACATACGTACAAACAAACAAACATACATACAAAGCACACAGCAAACATCAATAAAGTCGGCAAATAAAGGCATTTAGTTGGCTTTCACACATACAAGAGAGCGTACACACACACACAGACACACACACACACACACGCACACATGCATGCATACATTTATGGCTAACTGTATGGTTGACCATAAAAATGATGATGACGATGCTGGTTATGACTTAGTCGTTCATTGGCCATCTCGGTGATGGTGATGATTGCGCTGATGATGATGATGATTATGATGACGTTGATGATGATGAAGGCATGTATGTGACTATTGTATAAAACTAATTGCTTCTTACTAGAACAGGTGATTTGTATAAATACATACATACATACATACATACATACATACATACATGCATACATACATACATACATACATACATACATACATACATACATACATACATACATACATACATACATACATACATACATACATACATACATGCATACATACATACATACATACATACATACATACATACATGCATACATACATACATACATACATACATACATACATGCATATATATATATATATACATACATAAACATACACACATACATATTCGTTTAAATATAATATCCATAATAAAAAATGCTTAAATGGAGAATGACTGCTGTAAATTTGATATAAAAGTTTATGCCATCTAAATATACACTCATTTACATACATACATACATAAACTAATCCACAAACAAACAAACATACAAACAAAAATACAAACAAAAATACAAACAAACATACAAACAAACATACATACAGAAATTTGTTATATTTGTCATCCCTTCTTCTCTTTCTCTCTCTCCTTCCTTTTCTTTCTCTATTTCTCTTTCTTTTTTTCCCTCTTTCCATCTCAGTCATGTCAGTTCACATCATCTCCGCAATTCACATAACTCACGCACACGCACACACACACGCACGCACATCACATTTCATTTCTGCTATAATTTAACTTTTAAAATCTTCCAATTTTAGAGAGTAATTTTCGGTATAATTGCCTGTCGGTCCGTCGGTTATTCGGTCGGTTTTGGCTAATGAACTATCTATCCTTATTTAGAAACATCAGGCCACACCTATTGATATTCGAATCGTCGTCACATCCCTATTTATATAAATGACGCTACCGACGTATTTTTTTCAGATGTAGCACGCAATCAAATAGTTGAGACCTTATTTTAAAATGCGAAAAAGTTTCAAATAAAAAAGATGATGATGATGTCGGTAATGATGGTGATGATATTGTTGTCATCTTCTTCCTCATCCTCTCTTCTTCGTTTTACGACTACTACTACTACTGCCATTGCTGCTGCGGCCGCCACTACTACTACTACTACTACCACCACTACTACTACTACTACTACTACTAAATTTCTTTTATACTATATTCATTATTTACACATTCTTTTTTAGACTATTTTAGTAGTAGTAGTAACAGCAGCAGCAGTAGTAGTAGCAGTAATAGTAGTAGCAGCAGTAGTAGTAATAGTAATATCAACAGTTGTGGTAGTGGTAGTAGTAGAGCTAAAGTTGCAGCAACTTCCATAGCAATATCATTAACGCGATTGATAAGTAGTTGTGGTATTAAACATAATTCGACCTGTCAGCTAAAAATGGCGGGAACTTTTTATTTATAGTTGCATCAAAGACTTAATATGGATTGGCGCCAAAAGCACGTTCCGCCAGTTTTTTGGTCGGCCATTTTTTTTTGTCGGCCATTTTGTTTTTGTTTTTTTTTTCATCGGCTGCTATTTTGTTTTACGATTATCATCAAAGTAATTTTGATTGTTGCCGTTATTGTTATTATAATTAAAAGTATTAGTAGTAGTGGTAGTAATAGCAGTAGTAGTTTTAGTAATAGTAGTAGTAGCAGTATTAGTATTAGTAGTTTTTACTTCATTCGTTTATTCACTCATTCATGCATTTATTCATTCGTTCATTTATTGTCACCACCATCGCAATCATCATCATTATCCTCATTTCAATCTTTCACATTCTCATCGTCATCATCATCACCAACTTCTTTATTTACTTCCGGCAAGAATCTTTTGTCTCTGTCTAAAGCTCACACCTGATGACAAAAAAACTCGAAAAAGAAAAGAAAAAAATAGCAAAGATCATTTTTTTTATTAATTAAAAAATTTGATTTATATTATAGCGCAAAAAGTATTTTTTTTGTTCAAATTTTGTCTGAGCTTTAGTCAGAAACAGACTGATTAAAATTTTTCTTTTATTCACCGATACATTCTTTTCTCAATCTATACACTCAATCATTCATTCATTCATCCAAACGATCACGCATCTATCCATTCATTCATCCATGCATTAATTTATCCACCTACCCACTCAGGTTGGATAGAGCAATATTAAGGCTTAGTAAAGTAATATTGTTTCGGGCAAAAAAAAACACATCTGGTAAGTAATATAAACCAGGAATTAAAACACACACACACAACACATAAACACACACAAGAGCAAACATGTCTTACGCACATATTGGCATGCTTTCGCCTTTTTTATTCGTATATTAACAATTATAAATAACCTATTCATTAGGTATATTTTTGATTCACTTAGGTATTGCACACACACACGCACACACAGACAAACACACACACGCACACAGACAAACACGACGGAAGCACGCACGACACATAAACAAACAGACCTCCAGACAACGGTGATTCCGGCAAACTCACACATTTTGGAAAAAAGAAGGATTTCCGTCTTTCCTGCACAGGTTCCCACTGGCCTACCCGGATACGACACGATGATATAATACGATACGATACGATATGTCGGATACGATACGACGATACGATACGTTTGTACCTTTATGGTAAATTACTTTAAAATTGTCTTTTAATCTTTTATTATGTTTAAATAATAATAGAAATAATAATATCACCATTATTCATTTTTTGAAACTGTTTAACTGAAAGGAAGCAGAACCGCTTAGAGAAGTGTAAATTAAGATAATGAGATGCATAATGATAACAACAACAACAATAATAACAATGAGTCACGTGCAACACAATAACAATAATAATAAAAATATTAATCATCATCATCGTAATAAAAATCATTATTTCAGAACCCAAATGTCAATAAGTAATAACCACTATATCATTACAAATGTAATTAACACACACAGGAGAGAGAGGGAGAAAGAAAGAGAGAGAGAGAGAGAGAGAGAGAGGGAGAGAGAGAGAGAGGAGAGGGAGTAGAAGTATTAAATAAAGAATAATAAATTAATATATAAATAAATAAATTAAAAAAAACGCGAAAGGGAGAAAAGGAAAAGAGAGAGAGAAAGTTAGAAAGAAAAAGAGAGAGAGATAATAAAGGAAGAGTATATTCTCTATGATACATCAATACCGACTTTAAAATTTTAGACCTTGGACTAAGTAAAATGAGAATAAGAGAGAGAGGAGAGAGAGAAAGGGAGAGAGAGAGAGAGAGGGCGAGAGAGAGAAGTAAATAAAAAAGAGAGAGATACTGATGGTAAAAGAGAGAGGCAAGGAAGAGAACTAATGACTCTCCCCTTTCTTTCCTGACACCTGGTGAAAAAAAAATATAAAAAAGTAAAATGAAAGAAAATTGCGATATTATATTACATAAGATTAGAGATATGAACCACTTACAAAATAAACAAACAACAAAGACAACGAAACCAACAAAGACAACGAAACCAACAAAGACAACGAATCAATGACAACAAAGACAAAATAGAGACCCTCTTGAAGTCTGCCATATTGGCCCCTGCATGCAGGCTACCAATGAAACTTAGGTAATCAATTCTCGTTGTGTCTTTGTCTTTCTGATTGGTCTGCACAAATAACTGGAGAAACAGGTGTGTGTGTGTGGGTATGTGTGAGTGTGTGGTGTGAACATGAGAGTGTATGCAATGTGTACCTGTGTATATGTGGTGATATGAGTGAAGCTGATGAGAAATTCTTGCTATGGCTTGTTGTTTTCATTAGTTTGAATGGATAACTAAAAAACTTGATGACAATGCAGTGTGGCGTGGTGTGGTGTTAATAGTATGTACGTGTGCGTGCAGGTGCGTGTGTATAACACAGTTTAGTATTTGTTTGTTCTTATGTGTGTCTAAGTTGAATTTAGTCATATAATAACGATTTGTGTTGGCAGAAAAACGAATTTTTGCTCTATCCATACAGGAACAAGCTTCTCAGCAATGAATAAATGAGATTAAACAAAAAAAAACTAATAAATGAAAGTGAGACTGACAGTTATGTTGGAGACATTTTGGAACTTGACAAACTTCAGAGGTATGACTGAACCTGCCTTGATGTCATCTTCTGTCAATCTAGATTGTCAATCAATCAATCAATCAATCAATCAATCAATCAATCAATCAATCAATCAATCAATCAATCAAACAATCAAACAAACAATCATTGTCAATCAAACAATCAATCGGCCAAGCAACTCACGTCAGCATCTGCACAGGCTCCATTCCCTCGGCAGCATCAAAACTCAAAGTCTTTGGCTGGTTTATGAAGATTTTCACTAATTTCGGACCATTATCTAGAAAATTACCAAAAACACAAAATAAATTATAAAATAACAATAATAATGGATAATAATGATAATTAAACCAACCGGGTGGTCCAAACATCTTGAGAGAATGAATTTTTACTGTTTGATTGAACGCCACTGAGATCAACAGCTGTTATGTGATTGGCGAAAATATCGTGAAATAGCAATGCGAACGGTCGAAAATATTATAAAAAACCAATGTCAGAAGACAAGTGAAAAAAATCCCAAATCAATCAATCAATCAACTAGCTAGCCAACGAAACCAACCAACCAACCTGTTCATCACAATCCGACTCGAGATACCTATCATCCAACTTGAAGGCTCCCTCTAATTTGTGATCATCCGACTCGTTCAGACACTCGCAACCGTTTGGGTCCAAGAACACCATCAAGTCCATCTAGTGAGGAAAATAATAGTTGTCTTCTTTTAGCAAACTAATTAAGTACTTAATTACTAATTTATCAATGTAGTGAAGCATAAACTACGTGGAAAAAAACACAAAAAATATAATAGCCCCCAACCTGACCCTTGACCCCTGTATCATCCCCATCGCCATCTTCACTGTAGTATTTTATAATCTTCTCCTCTAAAGTTCTTGGGTCGGCCCCCTTCATCTGGTCGAGCTTCACTGAGTTTCTGATGAATACAAATGTCGGCATGGCGGCCACCCCATATGAGACAGCTGTATCCTAAAATTAGTGTATATATTCTAAGTGACATAGGTATGAAAGTTGGGTTAAACCACAAAAAATGGAAAAAAAAATTAAAAATCAATCAATCAATCTTCCTTTTGCATCCAGAGACCCGGTTTCCCGAGGTAGGACGTTGTTTTCTTTGCCATCAACTTTTTGCGCCAAATTAGATGATCAGTTGTATTCATTTCATTTAAATTTAGAGCTTTCATGTCTTGCTCGATTGTTTGCGACCAGGACTTTTTTGGACGGCCTTTGGGACGTGTGCCAGGTACTTCAACATCTGCAAGAGAAGTTATGGCACTGTTTCCACTTCATTTGACATGACTAAACCACCGCAGACGGTGTTGCCGGCATTCGTCCTTTATATCATCTAAACCAGCACGACGCAGGATTTCGGTAGTTTTGATGTGGTCCTTTAGACTAATTTGTTGCATCCATCGGAGCATTTTCATGTCGGTTCGTTGAAGTTGTTGTTCCAGTTTGGTTGTCATTGGCCATGTTTCTGCACCATATAACAACACCGGACGTATCACAGATTTATAATGTCTTGATCGTAGTTGTAGTGGGATGTCACGCCGCATCAATATAGAGGCAAGGAGATGCCATTTATTCCAGGCTGCACGTATGCATGCTCGAACGGCAGCTTCAGCTGTTCCAGTACAATCCAGAACATCCCCTAGATATTGAAACGATGTGACTTTCTCTACCTTAATTGCTCCAAAAACATTGCTATTTCGAATTTGTTGTTGTTGATTGATGCAAGCAGGACAAACAAAATTGGACACTTTAGATAAAGTACCAATTATTTTTGAACAACGTTTGTGACACCACTGGTTACACTGCTGACACTTGATTGAATTGTTACCTACACCAGGTTTACAAACTGAACAGGGCCATCGTCCAGTAGCTGTGGATTGGATGGGTTCACCAGTGTTCATTGCTTTGGTTTTGCTGATGTTGACTTTGAATCCATGATCGGCGAGTCTGGTGTTCCAATCTTCAAACATCTGTGCTGCATTCTGCTCAGATGTGGCTGTTAAAACGATATCATCAGCATATATTAGATTCCAAATGTCATCAGTGCGTATCGGTTTTGTGATTTCTTCCATCACAGTTATAAATAACAGTGGACTGAGAATCGAGCCTTGGTGAACTCAAATGCCGATGACAAATGTATCTGTGTTTCCAACCATTGTGCTTACGAAAGTCTTAGTATTTGTATACATTTCCATCACAAGTCAAACAAGATATTCTTGAATGAGTTGTCGACGTAGACTCCACCTGATTGCTTCACGGGGAACTCGATCAAATGCTTTTTCAAGGTCTACAAAATTGTGTGATAGTTGTTGATGCTTTGCGAGGTACTTCTCTTGCATTTACCGAAGGATGTGAATTGCATCAATTGTTGATTTCCCTGCTAGGAAACCAAATTGATAATTTCCGATTGTGATGCACGACGTTAATCTTCTCTCAATGATTTTTTCGACAATTTTCAGGGAGTGTTCTAACAGACATATACCCTGATATGATGAACAGTTCAATGGATCACCTTTGCCTTTGTATAGAGGAACTGTCATGCTATAGTTCCATTCAGTCGGCATTGAGCAATTTCTCCAGATTTCTCAACAAAGTTGTAGTAACGTTTGGATACCTGCAGTACCAGATGCTTTGATAATGTCATTTGTGAGTCCAGAGGGCCCTGCTGCCTTTCCATCCTTCATAGCTTTTAGAGCTCTATAGTGATGTCTGGAATCGGACCTTCGATGGGTGGAGCGTCAAAGTTAACATTGATGGGATTTGTTTCGTTTAACAGACGGTTGAAGTATTCTCTCCACTGTATTCTCTCTACAGTGGAGAAAAAAAAATTAAAAAGACAACAAATATTATTTGCTAAGGTCAGTAAAAACTAACTTACCTGACACATATCGACATCAATCTCAATGAAAGTGGCATTGTTGTATTTTAGGGAGAGTTCTTTGAACTTTGGTTTGATGCCTATGCAGGGTCCACACCTTATTAGTTAGTTAATTAATCATTAAATTAGCAATTAGACAGATGCTGAATGGGGGTTACTTCAAAATGGTTAACCAGCATTAGATTCAAATGGTCAAATAGAAAAATTAATATAGTATTATTATTATAGCAGTCATGTAAATGTAATGTAGTACAATAAAACGCAATTGAATGAATGAATCAGTGGAGTGATTGATTTGAAATAAATGGAAAAGAAACGGCTAGGCAAGCCAAACATTAAAACCAAATATATTGAAAAAGATTAAGCACCCACTCACCAGGTGGCGAAGAAATCAATGATCACTAATTTGTTGCCGGCGTTGGTCAGTGCGACGGGCAGATCGGCGTCGGTCTCGATTTTCACGACGGCAGACATTTTTAAAACAGATTTATGGTGAGATTATTTCTGCAAAAAATGAAATTATTTGAGAAAAAAAGATCATTTAACAAATTTTATTGAATAAAACTGAAAAAAAATTTTGAAATTTCGAGAATTTTGGCTACCGAAAAGACGATTATACGCGCTGTCAGTTTTTACACAATGAACAAAAACACGTTTTAGGGATGGCCGAGTATTAAAATTAAATTAATTAACCAGTTATCATTTATTTGGCGCTAATTATAGGAATAGAAGGTGTGTGGGTTTTTCTGTGGGTATATGTGTTTGTATGTTTGTGTATGTGTGTGTATATAGATTATTTGGAACATTTTGAATAAACTTAGCAAGAAAACCGTAGAAGTCAGTTAGGAATTTTGATTTGAGAGATTTTTACTAATTTTTTCATTTTTTTATTCATTTCGTACTAATATTTTCATAATTTTTTCATTCATACTTTTAATTTTATTCATTTTAATCAATTTTTCACCCCTTTCTTAATTTTATTTATAATTTGTTCGAAGATTCTGTACTGTACCTTATTGCATAGAGGAACCAGCCCAGGTAGAAAAATAAAAAAAAATACCAAATAATAAAAAGAAAATATATAAAAACAATAATACTAACAATTATAAAAAGATTAATAATAATAATAATAATAATAAGACATAAAATCAGAGCGGAACGCCTACATGGAAATCAATTGAAAGAAAGCAGCATACGACGAATCGGCCAACCAATTGTAAACATAAACATAAACACACACGCACACACACACACACACTCACACACACACATACATACATATACATACATTCATAAACACATAAACACATACATACATAAATATCAGTCTAAATGTCACCAACCAAATTTTTAAGCAAGCAACAAGTAACAACCAAGAATCCAATCATAAAAAATATATACAAATATATATATATATATATATAAAGAGAGAGAGATAGAAAGAGTGAGTGAGAGAGAGAAAGAGAGGGAGGGAAAGAGAGAGAGAGAGAGAGAGAGGAAGAGAGACAATATCTTACCATATCATATTTATCATATAATGATCATCACATAACGATTTAACATACTCCGGAAATTCTATATATATATATATATATATATATATATATATATATATGATATATATATGATATATATATATATATGGTATATATATATATATGTATATATTCAGCATCAGCAGCTTAGTTGGATGATAGAAGCTGCAAAGAGCATTGCAAATATATGGCATTTTATACTTATAAAATTATATATATATATATATATATATATATATATATATATATATATATATATATATATATATATATATATATATATATGATGCCTGTTATGGATTGTCGCATATGGCATATAAATGTATATATATATACAGTATATATAGAGAGATGTATGAATGGTATGTATGTATGGATGTATGTATGTTTGTATGTATGTACGAATGTATGTACGTATGGAATGAAATGTTTGCACATCGCATGCGCGTACGTTCGTTGATATTTTAAAATAGAAGAAGCAGCGAGCGATGGAAAATAATAATTTTAGGAAACATATTTCTGTGAAATCCGTCATTTAAATTAGGGAAACGTTAGTTGAGTTGGACATTTTCTGGCCCCAGCAAGTTGGTTTTATCAATTGGCGTTATGGTGGTTTTGTTGAATTTGTTGATTTTGGAATAGTTCATTTTTCCATTTTTTAAAATGTAAGATGTTTATTTTTTACATACTATAATGATTGCTATACTTATGTGATTGTTATCGTTTGGATTTCAAAACCGCAATTCGGAACGAAACGAAACCATTTCGTTTCATTTCGTTATGTTAATTTAAATAGGATGTATTGTGTGTGTGTGTTTCAATCAATCAATCAATCAATCAATTAGCTTATAAAGCGCTATTTCCGCGATGTTCAACAGCGCTCCTCAATGAATTTTGAAAACAGATGGGTCTTGAGATCCGCTCTGAACTTCGCAAGCGATGGAGAAATAGTTAGAGAAGTAGGCAGAGAGTTCCAGAGAAAAGGACCAGAAAAAGCAAAAGCAGATTGGCAAAAGAGTGTTTAACACGAGTAAGA
>NW_008705398.1:791787-809204 GCF_000326865.2 Helobdella robusta | reverse complement strand
AGGAGAAGAGTAGGATCATCAAGAAAAGGCAAAAGTTTTTTTATTCTACGTAGATGAAAGTAAGAGCTTCTAGCAACACTATTAATCTGAGAAGAGAGAGACATAGTAGAATCAAAGATAAAACCTAGACTACGAAACTTATGAGAGACATCAAGAGTTTTAGAATCAGGTAAGATAATAGGAGGAATAGTAATTGAGTGTTTAGATTTATTAAAACAAATTAATTCAAACTTAGAAGGATTAAGTTTAAGACACATAGAATCAGACCAAGCGATAATCGAAGAAAGACATAGAGATAAATTATGAAGAACATTATTGAGATTAGATGGAGGAAAAGAAGTATAAATATAAGAATCATCAGCATATAGTTGACTAGAGAAAGAAAAGTTATTAATAATACGAGGTAGTTCAGAAGTATAGAGTATAAATAGAAGAGGGCCAAGGATAGAACCCTGAGGTACCCCGAAAGTAAGAGTAGAGGAGTTAGAAGTAGAATTATTGAGAACAACAGAAGAAAAACGATTACAGAGATAAGAAGAAAACCAAGATAGACAAGAATAAGTAATATTAAAAGAAAGATGCAGCAGTCTCAAGAGAATAGTATGGTCAACAGTATCAAAAGCTGAAGAAAAGTCAAGAGCAAGAAGAAGAGTAAGATTACTATTGTTTGTGTGTTAATCGAATTATTCGCGATGAGGTGGATGTTGAAAATTTTATTGAGTGCCAAATTTTTTTGTGATTCCAATTTTAAAATCAGTGAAAATTTTTCAAAAATGCCTAAAAAAAGTGATCGATTTTGTTTTTGATAACTTTTTCAGTCAATATTTTCCCTGTATTACAAACATACATTGGCACTTACTTACGTACGTATGTATCTACAAATACCTACCTTAATAATTATCTTTATCGATATCTCTATTAGATTAAAAAAAGTGTTTTTTTATATTTTTTAATGAGTTTAAAACAATTGCGAATTTATTTTCTTAAAAGCGTTTATTTTTATAATTGTTGTTTGTCTAATTTTGTTGAAAAAATTATGTAAAAAAAATTGACAAAAGTATCGTTATTTTCTTTACAGATAGGTTATATCACTTGGAAAGGAACAAAACGAAACGAAACAAAACGAAACAAGTCGAAACGATTCTTCAAGTCATCAGTGTTGATGCGTTTAAGCAAGAACAACCAAACCATCCAATCAACATATTTGATCTATCACAAAGAAATCTGGCGCACACAAAGTTGACCTATATAAACGAAGTTGACCTACATAAACAGATCTGACCTACATAAACAGATCTGACCCACACATACAAAACTGATCGAGCCATTTTTTTAAAACCTGGAAATCAACCTTAAATCCATTCCACACACATATAAGATAAATAGATTTGACATGTATTCATAGACATATAACTGACCGACCGAAATGCATAAATTTGACCTTCATAATTAATTGAACTTTGACCTATTTAAATGTAATTTCTAAAAGTATACATACACAAGACATTTTACGGAATCCACCTCTTGAAAAGCGTGAACCACTAACATTTGCCTAAAATTAAAAAAATTCAACCGGCGAATTTGAGAGTATAACCTGACTTAGAGACTCAATAAAAGGGTAAAACAACCTGACCTAGATATTCAGTAAAAATAGTCAAACAACTAGGTCAGGATGTCGTCAGTTAAGGTGGCCGTCAGGGTTCGACCTTTCAATAACAGGGAACTGGCCAGAGAGGCAGTGTCCATAATAGAGATGAGTGGGAATTCCACAAGTTTGTCATGATGATGATGATCAAGACGATGATGATGATGATGAAGACGATGATGAAGAAGACGATGATGGTGATGATGACGAAGACGATGATGGTGATGATGACGAAGACGATGATGATTGTGATGTTGTTTATCAAAAATCTCGCTATAGTGATTATTTTATTCACCGTTAAACTCTTCCGCATCACAATCATATCATCATTTTACCGACCATAATCATCACCATCATTACCACCACCACTACCACCACCATCATCACCATCGTCGTCATCATCGTCATCATTATCATCATTAACAGCAATTATAGATCCAAGACCCGGACATGACTTTGGTAGAATGCATACTTTCAGCTATGACCATTCCTATTGGTCACTATCGGTACGTCTAAAATTTTATTTGTTCATTGTTAGCCAACCAACCTACCAACCATCCAACCAACCAATCAACCAACCAACCAGCTAACCATCCAAACAACCAACCAACCAATCATCCAACCAACCAACCTACCATCCAACCAATCAACCAACCAACCAGCTAACCATCCAAACAACCAACCAACCAACCAACCAATCAAAACCAAAAGCCCGAAGATGAAAGTTTCGCCGACCAGAAGCAGGTTTACGAAGACATAGGCGTCGAGATGTTAGAACATGCCATGGACGGATACAACGTCTGCATTTTCGCGTACGGACAGACGGGAGCGGGAAAAAGTTACACCATGATGGGACGATGCGATCCGGGCCAATCCGGAATCATACCTCAGGTGGATACTTTTTCAAATTTTACCAAAAAATATATCTCCATATACCTAAAATATATAAACATTATGACCTAAATAAATATTTTGTTGATTTTTGTTGTGTATTTTGTAGGTATTCTCATCATCATCGCCATTTCATCATCATCATCATCATCGCCATTTTATCATTATCCTCTTCATCATCATCCTTGCCAGCTCTGCGAAGACTTATTCAACAGGATAAAGAACAAGGAGTCAATGGATATTGCTTATAATGTTGAGGTTGAAGCGAATCATATTATAATTATTTTAATTATTATTCTTAATAGTAGCAGTAGTAGTAGTAGTAGCAGCAGCAGTAGTAGTAGCAGTAGTAGTAGCAGCAGCAGCAGTTGTAGTAGCAGTAGCAGCAGTAGTAGTAGTAGCAGCAGCAGCAGCAGCAGTAGTAGTATTGCGTTGTTAACGTAGAAATTATAATGGCCATCATCGTCCAATCATCATCCTCTGTCATATTAATTATCAATACCATCACCATCATCATGACCCCAAAAAATTAATTAGGTCAGTTACATGGAAATCTACTGCGAACACGTTCGTGACCTACTTAACCCCAAAAACAAGGGCAATCTGCGGGTGCGTGAACACCCCCTTTTGGGACCGTACGTTGAAGATCTATCTAAACTCGTCGTCACTTCATTTTTCGATATTAACAGTCTCATTGACGAAGGGAATAAAGCGAGGTTAGATCGATGTTAATTTGAGTTTTGGATGATTCTTTATTTTTTGCTAGTGAAATTTGATGGATGTTATTATGGATGTTGATGTTAGATTGGTGTTGTTCTTTTTGAAATGGTATTTTCATGTGTTTATTAAAGGGTTCATATTTTGTTGTTGTTTTTTTGTACTGTTGTTGTTGTTCAAGTAAGATTGATGCTGGTGGGTTAACATTTTTTTTTCTGGGAAAGTTAGATGAATGAATGAATAAATGAATGAAAGAAAGAAAAAAATGAATGAATGAACGAATGAACGAACGAACGCCTGAACAAATGAATAAACAAACGTATGAACGAGCAAATGATTGAGTGAACGCAGCAAACCAAAAACGAACTGTATAAATAAAAAAATAAATAAATATATATAAAAATAAATAAATATATAAATGAAGGAATGAACAAATGGATGAAAAAATGAATGAATGAATGAATGACAAACAATTTTTGAACCGCAACAACAGAACGGTTGCGGCGACGAACATGAACGAGACCAGCAGCAGGTCTCACGCCGTCTTCACGATCGTTCTCACACAAAAGCGCTACGACCACGACTCAAATATACTCGGAGAAAAAGTTCGAATGAATGAATGAATGAATGAATGAATGAACGCATGCATGTAAATATACGGAATAAATAAAAACCTAAAAAAAACCCAACCCAACCCATCGACAGGTAAGCAAGATAAGTTTGGTGGACCTAGCGGGGAGTGAAAGGGCCGACTCGACGGGGGCCAAAGGAACGAGATTGAAGGAGGGGGCCAACATAAATAAGTCCCTGACTACTCTTGGAAAAGTTATCTCGGCGTTGGCCGAACTGGTTAGGATATGGATTATTATTATTATTATATTTATTAAGAGCAATTTGTTAGCGCTAATGAAAAGAGTTTCACAATACTTACGTGACTAGATATGAAAAAGAAAAATTAAAGAAGTAACAGTTTTCACAGTTTAACAAAAAATAAAAATCTTTTCAATTGTTCACTAATTTAATTGTCATATACTCTGGCAAAATGCCACTCAATGATTTGAACGTAAGAACTGCAATTTTGGAGACTATCCTTTTATTTAACAACGCCAGCCAGTGAAACTCGTTCAAGGTCGGTGTCACATGATCAAATCTTAGGCCGCCAGTAACAAATTTCATAGCTCAGTTTTTTACTGATGTAAAGGATTGTGATTGACGTGACTGATAGTTTATAAAACAAACTACTGCAACAATCTAAACGAGATGTAATGAGAAAGCATGGGCCAGCCTTTCTAATGTTGACCTATCTAGTGATTGCCTGAATAGATACATTCTTCTGAGATAGATAACACTCTAGACACAACTGAGCCTTGAGATACCGCCGATGTAGTTATTGAAATATCAGATAGTGAACTTTGAAATGAAGCGATTCGAGGGGTACGATCTGGTGTAACTTTATTAAAAGAACTTCAAGGCTGACACAATCAAATTTCGCTGACATGTCGAGAAAGGGTAGGAATGAGATGCTTTGGGAGTCTGTAGCAACAGACAAACTTGATAGGACAGGTAGTAGGGCAGTTTCTGTTGAATGGAACTGCCCTGTGACCTGATTTTTGCAAAGGCGTTGGATTGCCGTTCGTCAAATGGCTTAGCTGGATAATCACTGCCACCAAACTCTCTCACCATATCTGCAAAAAACATGGTGATGGTTGTGGCGGTGAAAAGGGTGATAAGAATGATGTTGGTGATGATGATGATTGATAATAATAATAATAACAATAGAAATAATTATTTGATAATTTTTTAAATTTTTTATTACCTTTTCTCTCCAGAGCGCAGATAATATAAAGGTAAGTGTGTTTATCATTATCGTCATTACTACTACTCTTGCTGTTACTACTACTACTATTACTACTACTGCTAATAATAATAATAAACAATAATAATAATAATAAACAACAACAATAATAATAATAATACATTTTAGCAGAATAAAAAGAAAAAGAAATCCGATTTCATACCATACAGGGACTCCGTACTGACCTGGTTACTGAGGGAGAATCTAGGTCAATAATAATAATAATAATAATAGTAATAATAATGATACTGATGATAATAATAATAATGATACTGATGATAATAATAATAATGATACTGATGATAATAATAATAATGATAATGATACTTCTACTACTACTACTGCAATACTACTACTACTACTACTAATACAATACTAGTTCTACTACTACAACTAATACTACTACTATTACTACTACTACTACTACTACTACTACTACTACTACTACTACTACTACTACTACTACTACTACTACTACTACTACTACTGCTACTACTAACACAAGACTACTACTACTACTACTGCTACTACTATTACTACTATTAATAATAATAATAATTATTATAATAATAATAATAAAAGTAATTAATTATTATTTATAATTAAAAGGCGGTAACTCGAAGACGGCAATGATAGCAGCTATAAGCCCGGCAGACATCAACTACGATGAAACGCTTAGCACACTGAGGTTATAATTTTGTCATTCATTCGTTCATTCATTCGTTCATTCATTCATTCGTTCGTTCGTTCGTTCGTTCATTCATCCATTTATTCGTTCGTTCGTTCGTTCGTTCATCCTTTCAATCAATCATTCATTCGTTTATTTATTCTCTCTCTTATTTTCAACCACTATTAATTTATCTTTTCGTTAATTTATTCCTTTTTTAACAAGTTTGATTATTGACTTATTTATTTATCCATTAATTAATTAATTAATTCACTCACACACTCACTCCTTTACTCACTCCTTCACTACTTCACTCCTTCACTCCTTCACTCACTCATTCACTCACTCACTCACTCACACAATCACTCAATCACTCATTCATTCATTCACTCAATCATTCATTCATTCATTCATTCATTCATTCACTTACTCATTGGTTCAGATATGCGGACAGGGCCAAGCAGATAATGTGCAAGGCAGTGGTGAATGAAGACCCGAACGCCAAACTGATCAGAGAGCTGAAGGAGGAGGTCGAGAAGTTGAGAGAGATATTGAGATTGGAGGGGATCGTTATTGGAAATGGAGACGGTGAGTGGGAATGGTGAGGGGAGAGAGATTTGGGGATGACGTCACGCTTTGGTGATGATTATGACGATGATTATGACGATGACTAATGATAGTAATAATAACAATAATAATAATAATACTAATAATATTAATGCGTCTTCTGTAATACGCGTTTGGTCTGGGAATTATTTGCAATCGAACTCAGGCACGGCAGCACAGAAGGCAGGCACTCCAACATTACACCACTTTCTTTCACTGCCATCCAAATCATAATGTAAATGATAATGATGATGATGATGATGATGATGATGAAGAGGATGATGATGATGAGGATGATGTTAAATTCATCATGTTCATAGATGGCGCAATGTATAGAAGCATGAAAATGACCATGTCGTCAGGTTTCATCATCGTCACCATCGTCATCATCATCGTCACCATCATCACCACCATCACAATTCTCATCATCACAATAATCACTATCACAATAATCATCATCACAATCATCATCATCACAATCGCCATCACAATCATCACCATCATCATCACAATCATCATCATCATCACCCTCAGACGACATAGAGATGGAACCAGATAAAACGAACTCAGAGATGATAGAGAGATTGAAGGCTGCGGAAAAATTAGTAAAAGAATTAAATGAAACATGGGAGGATAAACTGAAGAGAACTGAAAGAGTGAGGATTGAAAGGTTGAGAATTGATTAGTTAGCTGGTTGATTGATTGATTGAATGAATGAATGAATGAATGAATGAATGAATGAATGAATGAATGAATGAATGAATAAATAAATGAATGAATGGATGGATGGATGAATGAATGAATGAAATTTTTTAGGAGCGTTAATAAACGAACAAATTAGCGAACGTGTAAATGAATAAATGAAATGACGACATGACTGGATTGGTTGATTGATTGATTGATTAGTTAGATTAATTATGTTAATTTATTCAGAGAGGCGGTGCTAGCAGAGATGGGCGTGGCTCTGAAGGACGACAGCTCATTGGTCGGAGTGTTCTCACCTAAAATGGCCAGAATTTTATATTTATAAATTTCAAAAAATTGATTTTTTAATTATTTAATAATTATTTTTTGATATTTATTTAGTCATATTAAATATCTAATAAAATAATAACAACTAATTATTTAAAAATAATTTTTTTCATCATAATTTTCTTAGACCCCGCACTTAGTTAACTTGAACGAAGATTCGCTCATGTCCGAATGCTTGCTGTACTACATAAAAGATGGTATAACCCGAGTTGGGCGGGCCCATTGTGAGTCGGGGGTGGTCCAGGATATCCAACTGAATGGCTCGCTCATTCTAGATGAACATTGCGTCTTCAACAATGCACAAGGTGAATGGTTTTATTTTTTGTTTAATTTGGTTTAATTAACTTAAATTTATTGTTGTTAATTGTTGCCCTCTCAATCAAACAATCAGTTTCTCCAACCAATCAACCAACCAATCAACCAATCAGGTAAAGTGACCTTGACCCCTTGTGAGCTGGCACTCTGTTACGTCAATGGTAAGGAGGTCACGACCCGTGTTGAACTCGTCACGGGGTCAAGGATTATTTTCGGCAAGAGTCACGTGTTTCGTTTCAATAATCCCATACAAGGTATAATAACAATAATAATAATAATACTAATTATAATAACGAATAAAAATAAGAATAAAAATAATTATAGTTATAATAACATAACAATAATAATAAACAGCCAGAGAAATGGCGGACAGGAAGATGACCAACAGCATAGAGGAGATCATGAAGCAGGGTCACTATTATTATTATTATTAATATTATTATTATAATTATTATTATTATTTATATTATTATTATTATGATTATTCTGTCCAGAGTCAGCTGATTGGACGTTCGCACAGTCGGAGCTGCTAGAAAAACAAGGAATCGATCTTAAGAAAGAGATGGAGGCTAAGTATGATGACGATGATGATGATGATGACGACTCGTGATGATGACGAGAATCGAAAAACTAAACCTGAAGCTAACTAACAAAGAGCATGCTGTGATTTTCATTAATAATAATTGCATAGATATATTTTCAGACACACACGCAGGCATACAAACAAAGCCACAGATTTGCATATTTGGAAAGTTCAATCCTGAAAAGTTCTCGAAACTAAACATCAAGCGCTATATAAATGGAAAATTTTCATCTTTTTTTTGCAGACTGAAAGAACTCGAGGAACAATTTTCAAAAGAGAAACAGGAGAAAGAAAAATATTTCGAACAACAGAGAAAGGTAAGGATGACGTTGTTGTTGTTGTTGATGACGTAATATCATCACGTGATCGTTCTATTTTTTATCATCCTCAACATCATAATCACCACCATCATCAACAGCATCATAATTATCATCAACATCAACATCATCAACATCATCACCACCATCATCATCGACAACATCATAATCATCATCACCATCATCAACAACATCATCATCAACATCATCATCATCATCAACAACATCATCGCCACTATCATCAACAACATCATTACCACCACCATCATCAACAGTATCATAATTATCATCAACATCATCATCACCACTATCATCATCATCATCACCACCATCATCATCATCATCATCATAATCAGGATTACGAATGCAAGATAGCTACCTTGCAGGAACAAGTGGACAGGCAGTCCATGATGTCCAGCTTACTGCCGGACGATCTTGATAATGATGACGATGCCACACCTGGTTAGCATCGCTACGATCGCTACTACAGCTGCTACTACTACTACTACTATTACTATTATTGCGGCTACAACAGCTGCTGCTTTTTTTGATGATAAATGAATAAATTTTGTGTAATATTTTGTAAAATAATAATAGTAAGTTATAATAATAATAATAATAATAAATCATAATAAAATAATAATTATTATTATTTTATAATGGTAATAATTATTTAATTATATAATTATCTAATTATGAATAATTCAGAAGAGTGCACGTGGTCTGAGAAAGAGAGGACGTTAGTGGAGAGAGCCTTCCTTAAATGGAAATGTCATCAATTTACATCACTAAGGGTGTGTGTGCGTGTGTGCGTGTTTATGTGTGTGTGCGTGCGTGTGTGCGTGTGTGTGTTACAGTTGTTGTTATTTATATAGCGCTAACTTGATTGAAAGTTGTATGATGTTTGATGTTTTATTTAAAATTCTATGCAGGACGATCTCTGGGGTAATGCTGTCTTCTTGAAAGAGGCCAACTCGATAAGTGTCGAACTGGATAAAAAAGTCTTTACTCCATTCGTTTATTCATTCACTCATTCATTCATTCATTTATTTGTTTGTTCGTTCGTTCGTTCGTTTGTTCGTTCGTTCGTTCGTTCATTCGTTCTTTCATTTGTTCGTACGTTCGTTCGTTTATTCATTTTCATTCATCTATTCAGCTATCCAATCATTCGCTCACTGATTCATTTTTACACTCACTCGTTCTCTCAGGTTAGCTTCCAGTTTGTCCTACTCACCGACACAAAATACTCCCCCCTAAGTTCTGACCTCTTGACCCAGGATGACCGCGACGATGACGTGAGCAGGTCACACCCTAAAACCCTGGTGGCCGTCGAGGTGAAGGACAAAAAAAATGGGGCCACGCATTATTGGAGCCTGGAAAAGATGAGGTCAGTTGCTGCTGTTGTCGTCATCGTCGTCGTCATCATCATCATCATTATCGTCATCATCATCATTATCATCATCATCAACATCATTATCGTCATCATCACCATTATAATCGTCATCATCACCCTCCCCCCCCACCAGACAACGTTTAGTGCAGATGCGAGAGATGTACCAGCAGGACATGGAATCTCTCCTCTCACCGTCCTCCTCACTATCTTTCTATCCCCTTCACTCTCATGGTAATGATCCTTTTTACGATCGCTTCCCCTGGTTCAAGATTATTGGGAGGTTGGTTGGTTGATTGGTTGGCTGGTTGACTGGATGGTTGGTTGGTCGATTGGTTGGTCGATTGGTTGGTCGATTGGTTGGTCGATTGGTTGGTTGGTCGGTTGGTTGATTGGTTGGTTAGATGGTTAGATGGTTAGATGGTTGGTTGGTTGATTGGTTGGATGGTTGGTTAGTTGATTGGTTGGATGGTTGGTTGATTGGTTGGATGGTTGGTTGGTTGATTGGTTGGATGGTTGGATGGTTGGTTGATTGGTTGGTTGGTTGGTTGATTGGTTGGTTGGTTGACTGGATGGTTGGTCGATTGGTTGGTCGATTGGTTGGTCGATTGGTTGGTCGATTGGTTGGTTGGTCGGTTGGTTGATTGGTTGGTTAGATGGTTAGATGGTTAGATGGTTGGTTGGTTGATTGGTTGGATGGTTGGTTGATTGGTTGGATGGTTGGTTGGTTGATTGGTTGGTTGGTTGGTTGGTTGATTGGTTGGATGGTTGGTTGATTGGTTGGTTGGTGGATGGTTGACATTAATTTAATCTAGTTAAGCAGTTACTAAACATTGTTTCACAGACATCAACCACTGAACAACTAACCAATCAAAATCAATCATTGAAAAACTGACCAATCAGAGAATTGTCGTACATTCGTCTGATCACAATCAATCACAATCAAATTCGACCGACCAATCACAAGACGTTATTCTAAACATAATCAATCATTAATTAAACAACTGACCAATAAAAATCAACCACTCAAACAAACCTACCAATCACAGAGCGTTCGTCCATTTGTCCAACCTCTATTTCCCGGTTGAATTACGTCACAAAGTGGCCATTGTGAACGACAGAGGTGACGTCAAAGGATACATCCACGTCACTGTCCAGGCCCTGACCTCTCAAGGTCACGCAACAATAATTTTTAATATTATTATAAAATTATTTAATATTTATCACAGTCGGACTTCCTTATAACGGACTTTTATACAACGAAAATCTCCTCTCTCTCTCTCTCTCTCCTTCTCTCTCTCTCTTTCTTTCTCTTTCTTTTTTTTCCTTTCTTTCTTTCTTTCTTTCTTTCTCACGCATATGATGTCATCGGCGAAGATCACTTTTTAGCAGCTTTTAATAATTACCCTACCGGGCCACACAAACCAAAACACAAAAAATTTTAACCGTAACAATGATGGAATAATTTTTATTGATCTCAAGACTTTGAAATCAAATGATTAGATAAAATAAATAAAATAAAATATTGTAGCGTTAATAAAATTTGTAAAATTAATAAAATATAACATATTTAAATTAGTATCATAGCGTGTTTCTATCACAATAAATATGTTGTAAATATGTTATAAATAATAAATATGTTGCCCCAAGATTTTATCACTTCACTTATTAACATGTCACTGAATGAATTCAGCGGCAAAATTTTAAATAGAGAAAGAATTGTTATAAAATTGAAGTTAAAATTGTTATAAAAGTTAAAATTGTTATTAAAGTTAAAATTGTTATAAAAACCAATGGGCGTTATTTCGAATAAATTACTAGTAATCTTGGAACGGTTGTAATTGTAATTCAAGCGATGATAGTAAATTATTCCAGTATTCATTTCTTTTTGTATTGTCTGGAAGATCCAAGGTTGGTTTCATGGCAGACAGTTGATTCTAGGATTTCTATTTTGTTTTTAGAATAACAACAACAATACTGGGAACATTCTTTTATTGACCGAAAGAATAAAATCCAAATGAAATCGATTGAAAATTATTAATTATATATCAGAGTGTAAATAAATAAGATGTAGAATATAATGTTCGATCCTCGCCTGCTCTCTGATCGGCAAGTGCTTGAGAGTAAAAAAATATATTTAAAATCGGTTAAGTAGTAATAACGATAAAATAAATAACAGTAAAATAATAATAATAAGAATAATAATAAGAATAATTTAATAATTTTTTCAGCAGATAGCAACAGAGCGATTAGTGTGGTGGCCGGTTTGAAGCAAACAAGCCACGCCAAAATAACATTTGACGATGACACCTATTACGAGAAGGTATACTCATAGTTATGGTAATGATGATGAGGGCGATGATGATGGTGATGATGATTACGACGTGTCGATGACGTCATAATTACTCCCGACCAATAGCAGAAGGCCAAATTGGGTGAAGTGACGCTTGGTCAGCAAATGCCGAAAAATATTTCGAATGAGGAACTGAGGGTAGTGGAGGGGAGGCAAGAACTCGATGAGGGTGAGAATGATGGTGACGATGATGATGGTGAAGATGATGGTGGTGATGATAATGGTGAAGATGTTAGTGGTGATGATGATAGTGAAGATGATGACGACGATGATGATGGTGACAGTGAAGATGAAGTTGATGATGGTGACATTGAAAATTATGATAATGATGATGCTGGTGAAGATGATGATGAACCCTGACCTCTGTCCCACCCCAGAAAACCGCTCCCAACAACCCCAAACGACAACAACGTCATCAAACAACAACAACAGCTCAATAAACGAGGCAAACTTCACCAACCTGCACCCACATTTGAAAATTGGGTCAACCTTCTCGTTCCGGGTCAGCATCACGCACCTCGAGGGCATTTCCCCCAAATACGCAGACGTCTTTTGTCAGTTTAAGTAGGCGGAGTTTGTTTTTTTAAACATGAAAGTTATTATCATAATTAATTTACTATAATTATTTTTATGGGTATGATTTTGACCGATCTAAATATTTAAAGAATAATTTTCTCAACCTACGACCTTTGAAACTTGTGACCTTTACAACATTGACCTTTACAAACTTTGACCTTCACAATCTGTGACCTTTACAAACTTTGACCTTTCACAAATAAAAAGTGACCCAGAAAATGGTCCTCGACCTTGACATACTTACCGACAACCTTGCTCTACTAGAACATTTTAAAAATAATAATAACCAGTTTTTTTTTTAATTCCTTCATTCATTCATCGCCCAGTTTCCTGGATAGATTGAGTGAAGCATTTTCGACGGAGCCCATTAAAAATGGCGGGAAACCTCTGCTTGCTATCAATCATCATCAAAACGTTAGCGAAGATGGCAGCGGCCACTACTACTACTTACTACTACTACCATTACTACTACTACTACTACTACTTACTGCTACTACTACTTACTGCTACTACTACTACTACTACTATTAATAATAATAATAATAATAATTTCAGTTTAGTACGGTAGTCACACTGTCTTTCTTGGACTACCTGCAAACGCAGCCTCTGCTATTTGAGGTCTTTGGTCACTACCAACAACATCCGCTTCATGAGATGGCCAAAGATACTAAGTAAGCTACGAGAACGACGATGATGATGATGATGATGATGAGGAGGTTGATGGGGGTGATAGTAATGATGCAATGATGGTGATGACGGTGTTAATGGACGATAATGATATGTACGTGTATGTATTATGTATAATAATAATAATAATAATAATAATAATAATAATAATAATAATTTTCCAGTAACCCTCACCATCACCCTACCCACCACCTTCCCTCTCGCTACCTGACCTCCAACCTTCCAATGTCAAGGCCGATTCTGCCCAATAAGTTAGGCTGCAAGAAGTCTTTGTTGTTAGGGAGTTTCGATATTGATGATGATGATGATGGTGGCTGTGATGATGATGATGGTGGCTGTGATGATGATGATGGTGGCTGTGATGATGGTGAGGATGATGATGATGATAGCTGTGATGATGTTGATGACGATTATGATGGTTTTGCTGCTGCTGCTGATGATGATGATTGTGATGGTTTTGCTGCTGCTGCTGATGATGATGATTGTGATGGTTTTGCTGCTGCTGCTGATGATGATTGTGATGATGGTGAGGATTGTTGTAATGATTATGATGAGTATAATAACGATGATTATACTGCTGTTGACGATGACGATGATGATGATAATAGTGATAATTAGAACGAACATCATCATCATCGTCATCATCATCATCACCAAGAACCAGTCACGTGCACTCGAAGGCCGACTTGTTGGTCTGGTTTGAGATCCAAGAAATGTCTTCAAACGGAGAGTGAGTGAATGGTGATGATGATGAAGAAGATGGTGTTGATGATGATCGTGATGGTGGTAATGATAGTGATGATGATTGATGACGACGATAGCAACAAAGACGACGATGATGATGATGGAAATTTAAAAAAAAAAAACCCGTGACACAGTTACAAGACGGCCCGCGTGGATCACCCCAGCGATGGGGTACCAGGAGAGGGCACGTTCATCTTGCACCAGGGCATCCAACGCCGCATAACCATGACCATCGTGCAGGATGAATCCGACGGGATGATCTGGCAGGGGGTGGAAGAGGTCATAGTTGGGAGGGTGCGGAATTCCCTGCTGTGGGAGGAACCGGATAACGAACATTCCACACTATCGCTCAGTCTATTTCCGGCGCACTATATTAAGAAATATGGTAGTGGTGGTGGTGGTGGTGGGAGCAGTGGAAGGTTTTCCGTTTTGGGGGTTGGTTCTTTTGCCGGCGGGGGTGATGGGGGAGGAAAATGTAGAGTGGGTGACGATGAGGAAGACGATGACAAGTTTGTCTTTTTGCTAATTATTTTCATGTTTGGAAATTTTTTTCTTGACTAAGTTTTGTGTGTGTGCGTGCGTGCGTGTGTGCGTGCGTGCGCGTGTGTGTGCGTGCGTGCGTGTGTGTGTGCGTGTGTGTGTGCGTGCGTGTTTGTGTGCGTGCGTGTAAGCGTGTGCGTGTGTGTGTCGGTGGTGTTGTTGGTGGCTGTGTTGAGAAAATTGAACCTGGTGGCTGATTAGAATGAATAAATGCATGTGATTAATTTATTTATTAATTATCAAAAAGACGGCCAACCAATCAATAGATAAATTAATAAATCAATCAATCAATCAATTAATCAATCAATTAACCAATCAATCAACTGACCAATTAGAGTTTACTTCCGGTGCGAGGCTGCGTGGGACAGCTCCCTTCACAACTCCCCCCTCCTCAATCGCATCACTCCTAGCGGCGAAAAAGTTTACATAACCGTTTCCGTTTATCTAGAGGTAATGGTGGTAATGATGATGATGTTGTTGTTGTTGTTGATGATGATGATGATGATGATGACGGTGAAGTTGCTGTTGATGTTGATGATCGGCATCGTTTTAATCTTCCTTTGTCGTAATCATGATCATCATCATAATCTTCACCACCATCATCATAATCTTCACCACCATCATCATAATCTTCACCAACATCATCATAATCTTCACCACCATCATCATTATCTTCACCACCATCATCATAATCTTCACCACCATCATCATAATCTTCACCACCATCATCATAATCTTCACTACTATCATCACTATCATCATCATCATCATCATCACCATCTTCCTCTTTGCCACCGAGATGGAGAACTGCGCTTATCCGGTCTGTATTACCAAAGACATCAGCCTCCTAGTCATGTCACGTGACACCAGACTTATCGCTGCTAGGTTATGATGATGATGATGATGGTAATGATGATGACACAGTCACATCTATCCATTCATCCATCCATCTAGTCATCCATCAATTCATCTAGCCATCCATCAATTCATTCGTTCATTAATTCATTCGACTTTTCACCAAGATTATTACGCTTCCATTTGAAACCCGATTTCCATTCAAATACTCATTCACTCATCAATCCATCTATCATTCACTCCTTCACTCACTCACTCTTTCATTTATTCACTCACTCATTTATTCACTCACTCACTCCTTCACTCACTCACTCACTCACTCACTCAGATCCTTACGTAGCCTGTTGGAGCACGGATTCTACAGGCATCCCGATTGCAACAAAGTTGCAGGCGTCTATGAACTAACCCTTAAGAAAAGATCAGACTCCAGTCAGTCTATTATTTTTATTACCATTATTATTACTATTATTGTTATTGTTATTATTGTTGTTGTTATTATCACTATTATTATTATTATTATTATTTATATTATTATTATTATTATTATTATTATTTATATTATTATTATTATTATTATTATTATTATTATTAATAGGTTCTCAGCGTTGTCAGAGGAAGGTCCTAGACACCTCGACCTTGTACGTCAGAGGAGAGGAAAATCTACAAGTTATTATTATTATTATTATTTATTATAGTTATTATTATTATTGTAGTTATTATTATTATTATCGTAGGGCTGGAGACCCAGGAGCGACTCCCTCATCTTGGAGCACCAATGGGAGCTCGAGAAACTTGATAGACTGATGGAAAAAGAAAGAACGAAACACTTCCTTCTACTGATGGATGGATTGAAAGGGTTGAATCGTGTTTCCGAACTGCAGAAATTAGGCAGAGAGGGGTCAGTTAGGGAAAAACAGGGATGTGCTGGTGCCGGTGTAAACGGTAGTGGAGGTGGCAGTAATAGTGGTGGTGGTGGTGCTGGAAGATTGGGAAGTTTGAAAGAGGTGAGTTTTATTGAGGTGCTGTTATTTTTATCTGCAGGCTGTTTCTTGATTGGTTGGTAGATTGGTTGAATGAATTAATAGTTGGTTGGTGGATTGATTGATTGATTGAGTATAAAAATGAATGAATAATTGAGTAATTGATTGAATAGAATAATGAATGAATGTCTAATTGATTGAAGATTGAATAGAAAAATGAATGATAGATTGAATGAATGATTGATTGATTAACATATAAATCTATTTCCTTTTAACTTACAGAATGTTGAAAGAAAAGACGATGATTACGACGATGAAGACGTATTCCTAGACAACAACAACAATGACATTAATAACAACAACATCAATAATGACGTCATCAACAACAACAACAAACAAAAAAACCACGAAACGAGATTGATGTCAAAATGTTTGAAGATGCTAATGCTATCACCCAGAAAGCACAGTTTCTATAGGGAAGCTAAGGTGAATGAATGAATGAATGAATGAATGAATGAATGAATGAATGAATGAATGAATGAATGAATGAATGAATGAACGAACGAACGAACGAACGAATGAACGAATGAATGAATGCATTTCTTCCTACTATAACTTCTTCAATTAACTCAAACAGCTATCATTATCGAAGGAATGCATGGAA
>NW_008705398.1:779287-789287 GCF_000326865.2 Helobdella robusta | reverse complement strand
CGTCCAATTCATGGCTCTTAATTATTTACCATTTACCATCACCCTCTCTTATTATCGTGGCATGTTAAATCGGAAAAAGACAACAACAAAAAATTTATTTTTTTTGTTTTTAATAACTAATAATTAATAATGTTTGATAATTTTACAAATAAATTTATCAAAAAATTGTTTTATTTTATTGATTTCAGTTGGAATAAAATTTTGTTTTGTTAATTTTCAAGTGCCAGTCGCTTTTTTATTTGCAGTATTGTGTGTACTTCATATTGTAATATAATCGTCCTGCTATTAGAGCAGGGTTGGGCAAACATTTTTGCGGTGAGGGCCGCATTGAGAAATATTTTACCTTTGAAGGGCCGCTTTTTTCGACCCTCGAGCCGTAGTTTGCCCACCCCTGACATACAGGGCTGGATTTAAGGTGGGGCCCACGCAAAATTCTCTATCAATCAATCATCAAATCAATCTAATAATCAATCAATCAATTAAACAATCAATCAATCTATCTATCTATCAATTAATCAATCATCAATAATTTTTTTTACAAGAAAATTATTTACAGTCATGTTGAGAATGTTGTCGTTGGAAGTTGAAAAGTTTAAGTTACATCCAGTAAATTTTTTTGGGGTACCAGAAATAATTAAGAGACCCATACATGAAATAATTAGGGGGTTCCCTATTTTTGCCAGGGTCATTTGCACCCGTAAATTTGGCTCCGATTAAATTATTTTACCACATTGTCACATTGTTAATAATTTTACATGTAAATTTTTATCGGTTTTTATGGATTATTTAGTTCTTAAATGTTGTATGCTATATTGATGTTGATGTACGCTCTGTTTATGTTAACGGTGTTGTACACTTTCCTATATTTATTCATTTGTTTCTTTCTCGAGTGTATTTATGTTCAATCAATCAATCAATCAACCAACCAACCAATCAATCAGTCAATCAACCAATCAATCAATCAATCAACCAATCAAGCAAGCAAGCAACTAAAACAAGTCACCACAAAAAACTTAAAAATCTTCCCACAAAATGACCCCCCAAAAAATTTTCCTTCGACAGGGGTGAGCCCCGCAAAAAATCCACTTCCTCGGACAATCTGGCGAACGCTGCAGCCGGCCTGACACTTGGCGACGATTTATTCGACGGAAGTTCAGCAGTTGACGGAAATCAATTTCTCCCGGATATCTACGAGGTCAGGATCAGTCACGTGATCTCTCGCAAGGGATACTTGCTCTTCATGGGTGGGGCCAATCAGGGATGGATCAAGAAATGGGTGGTGAGTAGTTTCAGGATTGGCTGGTCGGTCGGTCGGTCGGTTGGTTGTTTAGTTAGTTGAAGGGCTGGCTGGCTGACTGACTGACTGAATAATTGATTGATTAATTAATTTGTTAATTAATTGATTGATTGATATACACATATTGTTATACTGCTCGCTCTTCATCATTCTAAGACGGCCAGCGAACAAACAACAACATAGTTTGTTCTTGGGGAAATTTCTGTTTCTGTAAACTCGCTCGCTCAAAGTTAAATAACTCGAAATTTTACGTAAAATAATGAGTGTAATGAGAAATGACTTCAATTGACGACTTGGGTGTGTTGAGTATTAGTTAGTGATTAAAAAGTTATAAAATTTTATAATCGAAATTGAACGAGAAACGACTCGGCCATTATTGTTGATAATAATTTCATTGTTTGATCGCAACTAAATATGTCTTAACGAAGTAGAATAACTAAACTTAAAACTGAGAATTGAAATATAGAGAGATGCAACGCAAATGATAATGTGTAAAAGTTTATAAGTAGTGTTCAGGAGTTAGAAGCGTGTTAAAGAGATAACTCTGACTAACTTTAACACTTATGTGCTCGCCTATTATATACCAGGAGACCTTGCTCTCTTGAGCTTAACTAGTTGTCTAACTCCTTCCAACCAGTCAATCCTTTTGTATGTCACCTCATTCTTATTATACAAAGCATTATATCCTCTGATTAATCAGACGTTATATTATCTTTTATTAAACTGCTTGCTTCATGCCTCTAAATTTGCTAACTCATCGTGAAATATTTTTAGAACTTAATTTGCTTACCTGTTTTAACACACACACACACACACACACACACACACACACACACACACACACACACACACACACACACACACACACACACATATATATATATATATATATATATATATTTATATATTTATTGATATACGTGTGAATGTTAAAATGCATTGCATTAATTCGGTAAAATTCATCCAATATTATATATATATATATATATATAACATGTATATATATAAATATAAATAAATAAATATATATATATATATATATATATATATACAGAGAGAGAAAGAGAGAGAGAAAGGAAAAGAAAGAGAAGGATTACAATAATATAATTATAATTAAAATATTATAATTATAATTACAATAATAATTATGCAGGTCGTACGTAGGCCATTTGTCTTTTTGTACAAGAGCGAGAGAGATAAGGTGGAGAGGGGGTTGATCAATTTGTCTGTTAGTAAGATCGAATTCAGTGATGAGACCCAAGCTATGATTAAGGTTTATTTTCTGTTCATTCAATCATTCATTCATTCATCCATTCATTCAATCATTCATTTACTTATATATTCAATTATAATTTAATTAATATTTATAAACCAGACCCCAAATACATTTCTCGTGGTGACCAATCAGCGAGCTTCGTTGGTCCAATCCCTCGACGATAAGGACTTCTATGATTGGCTGTACGCTTTGAACCCACTGCTCGCGGGACAAATCAGGTTAAGAGCTAGTGTTAAAATAAGCAATGAGACAGATTATATTGATTGTAGTAGTTGTGGTGGCTGTAGTAGTAGTGGCAGTAGAAGTAGTAGTAACAGTAGTAGTAGTAGCTGTAGTTGTAGTAATAGTTGTTTGTTGTAGTAGTAGTAATAGTTGTTGTTGTAGTAGTAGTAGTGGTTGCAGCAGTAGTTTAGTAGTAGTAGAAGTAGTAGTAGTAGTAGCAGAAGTAGTAGTAGTAGTAGTAGTAGTAGTAGTAGTAAAATCATTTTTTCATTTTTTTTTCAGATCAAGATCATCTAGAAGGCATAAGAATTATTAAAAAGTAATAATAATAATAGTAATAAATAATAATAATAATAATAAATAATAAAAATAACAGATAATGATAATAGTGAGTGTAAAAGTGAACTACTATTTTCAATAAGTAAATCTATTTACACTCTGGTAACAATGCATTACCATGCCGTTGTGGTTATTGTAAATGTTGTAAATTTGTGTGTCAATGCTTCCTTTATTCGCTCATTCATTCATTCATATATTCATCCTTTCGTTCATTCACCCATTCATTCATTCGTTTATTCATTCGTTCATTCATTCATTTATTCATTCATTAGTTCGTTCGTTCATTTATTCATTCATTCATTCATTCATTCATTCATTCATTCATTCATTCATTCATTCATTCATCAATCCATCCATCTATTCATTCAGTAACTTATTAAAACTTAACATTTTTCCATCTATTTATTCTTCACTAAACGAACGTGTTTAATATCGGATAACAATAATAATTATTTCAACAATAATAATAAAATAATTTATTATTTATTAGTATTAATTTATTAATATTATTATTATAACGATTATAATTAAATCAAAAAACGAATATACAAAACTAACCGATAATTAAATATTCGCCCTGTTACGTCAAAACTTCATAATGACGTCATTCTAGTTTTTCATGCTTTAGTTAAGGCTTCTATAACCATCACAGGTGTGTATGTGTATGTGTGCGTGTGTGTGTGTATGTATGTGTGTGCGTGTTGCATTCAAATTGTTTGTTTTAGTTAAAACGCTTGAAGTTTTTGAGTTGGCCCTCTCTTTTTTTATTTCAAATTTTTTTCGTTTTTGGCATGGAAATGTTTTTAATTAATTAATTGATTAATTAATTAATAATAATTGCATATATTTAGGGCTATAATTACGTTCTCAGAATAATGAAATTATAGAGAAATTAATCTTTTAATGAGAGAAAGAGAGAGAAGAGAGAGAGAGAGAGAGAGGAAAGCATAAAAAATTTCTGAATGGAGATCTGATTTTGCTCTTTTTCATTATTATTATCATTATTATTTTTATTATTTTATTATAATTATTATTATTATCATCATTTAACCGATCATTCTCAAAACCGTGAATTAGCATAATGTAAAATTTATATATATATATATATATATATAGTTTTTATTATTATTATTAATATTTCATTATAATTATTATTATTGTTGTTGTTGTATAATATATTAATAATAATATACGTTGTAATAAAATGAATGATATTTAAAAACCACCGCTATTGTTTAACTTTATTATTATCGTTATTATTTTTGTTATTATGATATTATTACTTCGTTTTATAATTTATAGTTATAATATTTTGTATGATTGGTTGGTTTGTTGATTGATTGACTGATTGATTGATTGATTGATTGATTGATTGATTGATTGATTGATTGATTGATTGATTGATTGATTGATTGATTGATTGATTGATTGATTGATTGATTGATTGATTGATTGATTGATTGATTGATTGATTGATTGATTGATTGATTGATTGATTGATTGATTGATTGATTGATTGATTGACTGATTGATTGATTGATTGATTGATTGATTGATTGATCGATCGATCGATTGACTGATTGATTGATTGATTGAATAACTGATCAGTTGATTGACAAGACAAAGAAATATTTTTATTTAAATTCAACTAAATAACTCCAAAGAAGATACAAAAATTATGAATTTTTCTTACGACAAATCAAGCTGCGAGAAGTAATTCAAAGAAATAATTATTATCATATTTGTTATTATTATCATCATAATTAAAACAATAATAACACGGATAATCATTATCATCATCATCACAATCATCATCATCAACATCAGCTGCAGCTACAACAGCAGCTGCTGCAGCTGCAACCACAGCAGCCGAATTAGAAGGATGCCAGCTCTGAGAATGTTCCATCCAGTTCCTCGCTGATGTCTTTGTACTTCTCTTTCTCCGCCAGCAATTCGTCTGTCAAATTAATTACGATCTCAATTATAATTATAACTATTATTATGATTTCAATTATAGTTATGGTTAAAATTATTTTTGCGAGTGAGGGAATGAATGAATGAGTGAAAGAAAGAACGAACGATGGAATGATTAATAAATGAATGTGCTAATAAAGAAATAAAAGAACGACTGAATGAATAAATAAAAAAAAACTAAAATAATAATGAATTGATAAAAAAATAAACAAATGAACAAAAGAATGAATGAATGAATGAATGAATGAATGATTGATGGGGAACAAACCTTCTAATCTGTCTATCTCCTTTTGCAATTTCGAAACGGTTCTTTCTGCTTCAGAGGCTTTGTTCTCAGTCTTGAATGAATGTATGAATGAACGAATGAACGAATAAATAAATGAACAAACGAATGAATGACTAAATGGATGAATGAATCAGTAAAAAAATGAAAAACTTACATCCTTTAAGCGGACTGTCAGATCTCGGATTGTTTCTTCATAACTATCCTCTCTTTGCAAAGCCTGGAAAATTTCATTTTTATTATTGTTATGATTGTTGTTGTTTTTATTTTTCTTATTTACCCTGTCTCTCTCTTTTTCTCTCTCTTTTTCTTTCTTTCTCTCTCTCTCTTTCTTTCTCTCTTTCTCTCTCTCTCTCTCTTTCTCTCTCTTACATTACACTGGTTTGTCTAATTTTTTTAAAATCAGCTATTGTTGTAAATAATTATTATAAATATTCCATATTTTAAGATAAACCGAAAATGAGAAAAAAAAGAATTATTAAGAAACGGAACGAAAGAACGATATAAGAAAACCAAAAAAAGAGAGAAAGACAAAGAGAGAGAGAGAGAGAGAGAGAGAGGGAGATAGAAAGAAAGAGATCGCAATTAAAACCTCCTGCTCTGATTGTTCCAAGGTCTTCATGTTATTGCCAACTTCTTTCAATTCATCTTCCAGCTCGGTGATTTTTCTGATTGGATGGTAGGTTGATTTATTGATTGGTTGAAGGGTTGATTGGTTGAAGGGTTGAAGGGTTGATTAGTTGAAGGGTTGATTGGTTGATTGATTGAATGATTGGTTGGATTAATTGATTGATTAACTGATTTGCTATAATAATAATTTTCATCATTATAATTATTTGTATAATTATTTTCGTAATTAAAAAAAAATTATGATCTAACGATTCCGAAGCGTCGAGTCGGCTCTCAAAACTTTCAAGGGTCCCTTCTGCGATGGCGAGCTTCCTTGCGGCCTGAATGAAAGAATGAATGAATGAACGAATGAACAAACGAACAAGAAAACGAACGAACGAATGAACGATACCTCTTCTACTTTTTTCAGCATTTTTGGCATTGCATGAATGAACGAACGCACGATCAAACAAATAAACAAATGAATGAATGAATGAACAAATGAATGAATGAGTAAATGAATGAATGAATGAGTGAATGAAGGAATACCTCCTCCAATTTACTTCCGGCGTCTTCAGCGATGTACTTAGCCTCCTTCAGTTGTTCCTCTAGAAAGGTGATCCTCTCGTCATTCATCAGGGAGTTCGTTTCCAAAGATTTGCGGTTCCTATCATATTATTATTATTATAATAATAATAATAATTATTATTATTATTATCATTATCATCATTATTATTATTATAAGATAATTTTTTTTACTCTCAAGCACTTGCTGATCAGGGAGCAGGAGAGGATCGAACATTGTATTCTACATCTTATTTATTTACACTCTGATATATAATTAATAATTTTCAATCGATTTCATTTGGATTTTATTCTTTCGGTCAATAAAAGAATGTTCCCATTATTATTATTATTATTATTTATTATGATTATAATTATGAAATAATGATAATTATTATAGTTGTATAATTACTTCTCGCTTTCTTCGGCGTGTTTGGAAGCTTCCTCCAACTTCTCAGAAGCGATCTCCAGCCTAGAGGCTGTCTGCTCATAGTCGACCTCCAAGAGCTGAATTCTTCTTGTCAGCGCTCCGACGTCTGACTCAGCCTTTTAGAGGGGTGGGGGAAGAGAGAGACAATGAGAAAAAAAAGGTGAGAGGACTTGAAAAGTGAGAACGTGTGTGTGTGTGAGTGAAAGAGAAAAAGAGAGATAGAGAGAGAGAGAGAGAGAGAGATCGTGTATGTTGAAAGGTAGAACAAAAAAGTAAATAAAAAAGAAGAATAAAAAAAGAGGAAAAGAAGTGTAAGAAAATAAAAGGCAAGAGAGAGTGGAGGTAAGAGGAAGAAGAGAGGATAGAAATTAAATGAGATCAACCAGCCTATCTCTAGATTATTTTTTTGGTAACAACAATCAAATTACCAACACACACACACACACACACACACACACACACACACACACACACACACACACACACACACACACACACACACGCACACACACACACACACACGCACGCACGCACACACACACACAAACACACACACAAACAAACACAAACATACATTTCCAAGCTGTTTCTCCGTGCTCTCTAGCTTGCTGGTAGCTTCGGCCAACTGGGTCTGAGCAGTGTCAAGGTCACCTTCAAGCTGCTGAATCTGCTTCTGAAGGTTTTGGATTTCCTCCTCTTGCTGATGGTGACGTCAAAAAATGTTTAAATTATGTTAACGAGGATGATTATGTTAATGAGGATAATAACGCTAACTGCCATCATAATGATAACGTTAATAGCCTGATAATAGTGAATAATGAATCGATATTTTACATTATGATAATGAGATGCGTGAAAATTATGTTAATGAGTAGGCCATATTATCATTACCTTCTCGTTTAGCGCTTTTTGTTCGGAAACCTTCTCCTCTAATTGGTCAGCTCTGACGAGGGCTTGATCCTTTTCCGTCTTCATGACCTGCATCTTCTTCTTTATAGCATCCATTGTGTTCGTCGCCATTTTGAATTTGTTGTGTAATTATTTTCTCCTTATTTATTACAAAAAAAAGTATTTCCGTTTCCGGTTTTTTGTTGTTTTTCTTTTGTTTGTTTGTCTGTCTGTGTTGCTGCTACTGCAGTTGATGTCGGTGACGGAGATTAAAAAACTTTCCTTCGACAGATTTCAGGAGCTGAAAAGAATTACGGATGAACGAATGAACAAGCGAACGAGCAAACGGCATGAACATATAAATGAACGAACGAACGTGCACGTATGAATGAACGAACGAACGTGCACGTATGAATGAACGAACGAATGAACGAAAACAAAGGCAATAAAATGAACAAATGAACGACGAATTTATTCAATGATTGAATGAATGAACAAAAGAATGAAATAACGAGCGTTGAATGAATGAATGAACAAACAAACAAACGAATGAACGAACGAATGAACGAACGAAGATATAAATAAATAAATAAGTTAATGATTGATATTTTAAAAAATATCCATCGGGAATAAGATGAAGTTAGCAACAATTAGAAATAAATTTTTGATAACTTGATAAAATAGAACGGTACTTCGAAACCGTAAAAACCAATTATTATTTTTTTCAAGTAAATCATAAAAATACTAGCAGTTTTCAGAAGAAAGATAACTAAAAAACAAATTAAGAAAATTGGAAATAGTTTGATCAAATTATTTTTAAAAAAATCTTGAAAAGCAACAAACAACCAAATCAATCAATCAACCAACTAACAAACATACCAACCAATCAACCAACCAACTTTCAAATCATCCAACCAACCAACCAATCAACCAACCAACCAACCAACCAACCAACCATCCAACCATCCAACCAGCCAACCAATTAACTATCCAACTATGTAACTCACCAAAAGCTTCCAACAAAGCAAGAAGAGCAGTAGGAATTACTTGGAAAAGTTTAACAACATACTTGCATACACACCAACATTCTTACATACTTTTGTATACACACACACACGGGTACGATACGCACACAGTTAGTTCTATATAGATACATACACACATACATATACCAACAATATATACATACACACATATGTGTGTGTGTGTGTGTGTGTGCGTGTTTATAAAATATAAATATGTGTTTGTGTGTATGTATGTGTGTATGTATGTATATGTATGTATGTATGTACACATAAATGTATATTGTTGAACATGTGCTCGTGTGTATTTATGTATGTGAGTCTGTATTTATAAATGTATATGTACGTAAATATATATGTATGTATGTATACATATATGTATGTATGTAAAAACACATGTATATATGTTTGTATATATATTTGTATATATGTTTGTATGTATATGTAAGTATGTTTGTATACAGTATATGTATATGTATAAGTATATGTATGAGTGTATACAGAAAGGCAGAAAGTGGAGAAAAGTTTTGCAATGTAATGCTGCCCGCTGATGTTTTGTGTTGTTGTTATTCTTCTTCTTCTCCTTCTCCTTCTTCATCATCATCATCTTCCTCTTCTTCTTCTTCTTCTTCTTCTTCTTCTTCTCCTTCTTCATCTTTTCCTTCTGTTTTCTTCTTCTTCCTCTTATTATTATTATTGTTGTTTTTATTATTACTGCGTTATTGTTGTTATTATTCATGTTACCGATGTTTTTGTTGATGTTTTTCCATGCGATGCAGTTAACATTACATTTGCCATACACGTGTGTGTGTGTGCGTGTGTGTGTACGTGCGTGTGTGTGTGTGTATGTTTGTGTGCGTGCGTATGTTTGTGTGTGTTTGTGCTATAGCAAACAAAAGTAAAGTACACACATACACAAATATTCACACACACACACACACAAACACACCTAGACACACATACAAAAGAAAAACGAAAAAATCTAACATACATATTTATATACACACATACGTACACACATACAAGCACGCATACAAACAAATCTACATAAACAAATAAATACTTCCAACCAGCCATCAAGTCATACATACATACA
>NW_008705398.1:767431-769337 GCF_000326865.2 Helobdella robusta | reverse complement strand
CTAATTCAGGTTCTCATCAGAAGGCAACGTTAATAATAATGGTGACGAGTATGATGATGAGAATGATGAGGATGATGATGATGACGATGATGATAACGATAAAGGTAATGGTAATGATTCAGGTGTTGGTGATAATGACGTCATCAACGATGATGATGATGATGACGACGACGACGAACCAATCAAACGAACATCATCGCCATCGTAATAAACATCACCACCACCATTACCAGCACCACCACTACTACCATTACCAGCACCATCCCCCACGAAACTCTGAAACACAGCCTCCTCTTCATACTCCACAGTCCAGAAAAAATGAACATTAATGGAAAAAATCAAACCGGAAATGACGAACCACGCGCAGACGGTCCTGCCCCTCGTGAACCTTGACCTTACCATCAAGGGGGCAATAACTGAGACTGCCCTCTCTACTGTCACAAGAACCAAAGTCCAAGAAGACAACTGATTGAGATAATATGTCAGAAAAACATGCAAGTTGCACCACCAATATGAGCCAAACAGCGTTCTCACATCAATTTTGTCGCCAGAGAGGTAAAATACCCAATGTCTCAGGAGGGAAACAAACAAAACACCTGAGTCAACAACTGCCAGAGTGCTCAAACCGAACGCGGCGGAACTTTTACGAAAAGGGCGGCTGGCTAGGACGACGAGGCTAAGGAAGTTACCACAGATGCCGGCGATCAAGAGGATTGGAGAAATGATTAGCCAGAGGTAGGCAGCTAATTCGTGCTCTAGATCACCTGACATGATGTTTTTGTTGTTAATGTGATGGTGTTGATGCTGTTATCGTTGTTGTTGTTTTGTTGTTGTTTTAGTTATAATTGTAGTAGCAGTAGTAGTAGTAGCAGAAGTAACTGTTGTTGTTTGTTTTGGTCGTGTCGTTATATTGTTGTCGCCACTCAACGATGCTGGCTTCCAGTTCAAAAGAGTCGCCAAATTGAAAATGGAAAGAATGATTTATTGGCTGCGGTACATTGCTAATGGTAGAAGCAGCTACTGTTGTAGTAGTAGTAGTAGTAGTAGTAGTGGAGGTAGTTGATGTTGTTGTTGTTGTTGTTGCTCTTATTCATGCTGCTATTGGTTTTTCATATCGGGCTTGTAATCCAATCAGAGGTTAATTAGCTAACTCAGTCTGCTGGCTCTTGTGAAAAATTATTTGTAAAAGTAGTAGTAATAGTAGTACTAGTAGTAGTAGAAGTAGTAATAGTAAATACTACTAATGATAATAACAATAAAAATATTAATACTAAAGAGAAAGAAATCCATCCCCGAGATTCATGAGAAGGGAATTAAAACTCTCCCGCCAAAAAAAAGTGAATTTAGCTTTTCCCGCCAAATTTCTGACGTCACAACGTGACGTCAGAAGTGACGTAACGTAGCAACCGTTTGTGGCTGTCGCCACGGTGACGCAAGCGAGGCGGCGACATTTTGTCTAATTACTTTTTTCAGATTATTTTAGTTATTATTATTATTATTATAAACACAATTTTCTGCCTAGAATAATAGGAATGGTATCACATACCTACCTTAAATACATACATACATACATACATACATACATACATACATACATACATACATACATACATACATACATACATACATACATACATACATACATACATACATACATACATACATTCATACAAACAAACGTATAAACACACATACATACAAACAAACTAAGACAATGATCAGAGGGTTCAATTAAAATGCAAAATTGGAATGATGACAGATATGATTATGATGATGATTCTTTTAATCATAAAAACAAAAAAAAATTGTATAATATGGTTATTATTATTATTATTAGTAGTAGTAGTAGTAGTAGCAGTAGTAGCAGTAGTAGCAGTAGTAGTAGTAGTAGTAGTACTAGTAGTAG
>NW_008705398.1:745085-766966 GCF_000326865.2 Helobdella robusta | reverse complement strand
GCAACGATATAGTCTTTATGATGCTGATAAGTCATTATATATAATGATATTATAATAATATTTTATTTCATTTAGATATGGGCATATGTTTTTCGCGCCCATCATTTCTTTATGTTGATGTTTAATAGGTGACCGTGTTTCAACATAAATTACTATGTATTTATTTTAAAATTACAATTACAATAGACACAGTTTAAAACTGTAAACAAAAGATAGATTATTGTGTATTTATTGTAAAATTACAATAGACACAGTTTAAAACTGTAAACAAAAGATTGATTACTGTGTATTTATTGTAAAATTACAATACATTACAATGTAAATAGAGTTACATCACGGTAAATTAGAATGTATTTAGTTGTTACAAATCGGAAAGCAATGCCACACGAAATGGGCAAGCAATACCATTACTACAATTGCAGTCGCTGGCACTACTACTACTACTACTACTACTACTACTACTACTACTACTACTACTACTACTACTACTACTACTACTACTATTACCACTACTACTACTAGTACTGCTACTGCTACTACTACTACTACTACTACTACTACTACTACTACTACTACTACTACTACTACTACTACTACTACTACTACTATTACCACTACTACTACTAGTACTACTACTACTACTACTACTACTAGTACTACTACTACTACTACTACTACTCCGTAAATAATGCAATCCTTAATATCGCTTGCTTTTTTACCCAATTTAGTTATTTGCAATGTTTGTGGCTGATGATGATGATGGTGATGATGGTGATGTTAATGATGATGACAATGATGATGGTGATGATGACGATGGTGATGACGATGGTGACGATGATGATAATGGTGGTGATGATAACGATGATGAATTTAGTCTAACTTCCTCAATTAGTTTAAATGGAATTTTTTTTATTGATTTATTGTCAGCTGTTAGTTCCGACTGATCGTTCATAAAGACCAACAAAAAGATACAAAAGTATTGTTGTTGTTGTTAATGTTGTTATTGCTGACGTTGTTGTTGGTGATGGTATTGGTGTAAGTGTTGTTATTGTTGTTGTTGTCATGTTGATGTTGATGTAGTTGACGTTGTTGTTGGTGGTGATGGTATTGTTGTTGTTGTGTTGATGTTGTTGTTGTTGATGATGTTGATGATGTTGTTGTTGTTGTTGTTGTTTTGATGTTGTTGCGTCAACAGTGGTTTCAATATCGGCTTACAATTTATATTTTTGAGAAGTCACAAAATCACAGTATCTCATTAACAAAAGTTTCAAGAATTTAACAAGTTGCGTATGTGTTTATTTGTATGTGCGTGTGTGTGTGAAAAAGTTTTGTTCGTGTGTGTGTGTGTGTGTGTGTGGATGTATGTATGTGTGAGAAAGAGAATGTGTGTGTTGTGTAGGTGTGTGTAGGTATGTGTGTGTGTGTGTTTGCTTTTGTGCATGTGTATATTTTTTCAAAAGTGTACATTTAAAATTTTATCGGATTACACTCGTTTGTTGTTGTTGCTGTTGATGATGCTGTTGTTGATGTTGTTGTTGTTGTTGATGTTGTTGTTGTTGTTGTTGTGGTTTTTTCTTTTATTTTAAACCCACACAAATAGATGGATAGGTTTTCTATCGATTTTCAGAATAGTTGTGGTAGTAGAGGATATTGATCAAAATTTTCAGTGGATGACGTTGTTGTTGTTGTTGTTATTGATGTTTGTTGTTGATGTTGTTGTTGTTGTTTTTATTGTCGTTACAAAACATACAAACAACAACAAAAAAACATACAAAAACGTACACAGACACATCCATACATACAAAAACACATACAAATTAACAAGCAAACACTCACACATACATACAAACAAACACACATACCAACAAACACACATACAAACACACACACATACAAACAAACACACACACATACACTCACAAATATGTTTACATCTTATTCATCTCGTATGTCAATCGATCGACAATATGAAAGTGTCTTTTTTATTATAACTGTTATTATTATTATTTGATTATTATTATTATTATTATTATTATTATTATTATTATTATTATTATTATAGCTGATAATAATAATTATGTTAATAAATATTATTTAAAAAAGAAACAAATTATGTTTTAAATAGTGGATTGATAAACATTTATAAACTAAATTTATCCTTTAAAGTTTCAAGAAAAAATTTTTCAGTCTTAAGAGAGTCAGAGAATGAGAAGTGAAGAAAGAAGGGAGAAAGAGAGAGAGAAAGAGAGAGAGAGAGAGAGAATGAAAGAGAGAGAGAGAGAGAAAGTTAATTGAAAACGGGTAGAGAGAAATATCAAAAAATGAAATATCTTTGCAAAGAACGGCCTAAGAAAGAGACAAATATGTATCAACCCACCAAAAGCATGGAACAATAAATAAATTATTTTCTATTATTGTTCATAATAATAATTATAAATATTATTGTTTGTATTATTATTATTATTTATTAATTTTAATAATATTTCAACTTCATTTCAAATTTCAAATTATTTACTTGTTTTGAGTAAAGGGTCTTAAAACAGTGTTAACTATTAAGAACTTCGAAATAGATTGAATGATTGAATTAACGAACAATCGAACGAACGAATGCAGAATGATTGATTGATTGAATTAGTAAATGAATTAATAGATTAGAAATTGTAAATATCTGTAAAACGTCTTTATTTAATATAAAAATCATGTACATTATCTCCGTAATGTTCAATCTTATAATATTAATATTATTTCGACACTATAAATATATTTATTTATTATTAATATTATATTATTATTATTATTAAATTAATTATATTTATTACTATTATCTAATGTTTTTTTTTAAATTAGCAAAAATTCATTTTATATCCGATATCTGAATTGGCCAGAAAAACAAACTCTATTCTCTTTATTTATATGCGTGTGTGCGTGTGTGTGAAAGTGTGTGTGCGTGTGTGCGTGTGTGTGTGTGTGTGAAAGTGTGTGGTGTGTGTGTGTGCATTTTTTTTATTACTCTATTTCACTTGCAATATTAGCTTTGGATATGTCCTTTCGCACATTTAAAATATGCACCGTACTCTCTTTTCCTCTTCTCTCTCTCCCTCTTTCTTTCCATTTTTCTCTTTTTTTGTCTCTCTCTCTCTCTTTCTCTTTCTCTCCTTCTTTTTTTCTCTTTAATTCCATCTTCTCTCTTTCTTGCTTTCTTTCTTTCTTTCATTCATTCACTATTTATTTTTTTTTAATATTACTTCATTTCAGTTTATAACATACTTTCGTGTCCTGTCTTTTAACATCCTCTCTCTCTCTCTCTCTTTCTCTCTTTCTTTCTTCTCTCTCTCTTTTTTCTTTCTCTCGTTCTCTTTGTCATTCGTATTTTCTCTTTCTCTCTCTCTCTCTCTTTCTCACACTCTTTCATTCTTTCTTTTTATTTCTTTCTCTCTCATTCTCACACTCTTTCATTCTCTCTTTCTCTCTCTCTCTCTCTCTCTCTCTTTTCCAATCCTTCTCTCTCTTTCTTTTGGCATAAACAACAACAACAACCATCCCAATTAGAATGACTGATCAACTCATTTGCATGAAGTCTCATGTTACTATCCTACATAGGCACGTATCGCTCAGCCAAGTACCAACCCCACCAACTGATCAACAATTAGAAATAAATTGAATGATTAATTAACTTAGAATTAATTAAATTAAATTAAATAATTTGAACAAGATGTGAAAATGTGAGAGCCAACTAAATTTGAAAAATTACTGAATAAAAGATGATTCAACTAAAGCTGAAAACAAATTTTTTAAATGAAATTGTATGAGAGGTCAACAGAGTTCAATCCCACTTTTGCATTCATAAGTACCAACGACACACACACACCACACACACACACACACACACACACACACACACACACACATAGTAGTAGTTGAAGTAGTAGTAGTAGTAGTTGTAGTAGTAGTTGTAGTAGTAGCAGTAGTAGTAGGAGTAGTAGTTGTAGTAGCAGTAGTAGTAGTAGTTGTAGTAGTAGTTGTAGTAGTAGTAGTAGTAGTAGGAGTAGTAGTTGTAGTAGCAGTAGTAGTAGTAGCAGTAGTAGTAGTTGTAGTACTAGTAGTAGTAATAGCAGCAGCTGTTGTATTTTTTGAGTGGCGAATCCGAATAAAACTAAATTTAAGGTTTTGAAATATTTTCAAGTAGCCGATAAAAATTTCGTTTCAATGACAGACTCTAGCGAGAGGAAATTAAATATATATTTCTGTCTCGTTAAGTTGGAACATTACAACTGCAGCTGTTGCTAAAGTGGCCTTACTGTCGACCCATTATGAGCAATGCTATCATTAAAAGTCAGTAAATCCCCGTATTTATTAATGAAACAAGAATATTTATCATTTTCAGTATTGAGACATGAATAATGATTATTAAGAACTAGGAACCACAACTCGATTATTCATTGGAATGTGGCTCTGATATTGTGAATTAAGCTGATATTGTGAATTAAGTTACTAGATTCATGTAGCATTCAATCCCCTAATTTGGCTTGATGTCAGGTTTAGGCCAAATTTTTAATTTAACAATTTTGTCTATGTCTTAATTTACGTAAACAGAATGCGTTTTAGTTGCCATATTAACGTGTCATTCATTCAATTATTCACTCACTCATTTAATTATTCACTCACTCATTTAATTATTCACTCACTCATTTAATTATTCATTCACTCATTTAATTATTCACTCACTCATTCAATTATTCATTCATTCATTCAATTATTCATTCATTCATTCGTTTGCTCATTCATTTGATAACATTCCTCTAGCTGAAAAGTTCAATTTTCATTTAAACCATCACTTTTTAAAATTCAGAACAGTAAATTGTTGAGCATAGTTATTAGGAAATTGCTTTTAACCATCATAGCTGTTAGTTAAAGCATCTTTATTTGAACAAAAGTTGGAATATTATCTTAGCAAAGAACTGTTAAACTGGATAGACATGAATTGCTAACTGTCTTTGTCAACAGCTTCTTTAACATTCTAAAAAAAATTTTTTAAATTGTGTTACTGGGTACTCGGCTTTGGCGGGATGGTAGATCAGCTATTCGCGACTATTCGCGACTATTCGCGACTATTCAGTCAAATTCACTATTCGGTGCATCTCTAATTATCATCGTCTTCGTCATCGTCGTCGTCATCATCGAACAAACCTACATTCGAAGTTTGGCATACTCATATACGGATATGACTAAAATTATCGTCAATTAGTAGCTAAGAAAGTAATTATGTATGTATGTATGTATGCATGTATGCATGTATGTATGTATGTATGTATGTATGTATGTATGTATGTGTGTGTGTGTGAGTGTGTGTGTGTGTGTGTGTGTGTGTGTGTGTGTGTGTGTGTGTGTGTGTGTGTGTGTTTATGTATGTATAAATGTATGTGTTTGCGGTACTCTCACATACCTATTTAAATGAAAGCTCAGTTAACTACATTAATTTATTATCATTTGTATTAAAAATTACATACATACATTCAAACAAACATACACATTTAGATACGTACATACAAACAAACAAACATACAAACATATATACATACAAACAAACAAAAATGCGTGCATGCATTTCGTTCCGTTAATTTGGCTGCAATTGAAGTAGAAAAAATTTTTTCAATTCATTATTTTCCAAGTTTTGAAAATTTTGCTTTAAAATTTGAAAAAATTTTGGATACTTTATTCATAGCATAGTTTTAATGGAGTAATTACAACAACAGCAGCAGCAGCAGCAACAACAACAACAACATCAACAACAACAATAATAATAAACAACAATAATAATCATAATGTCCGAATTAAGAGTTTCCACCCAAAAACCTTGGGGCTTGTACAAAAGATTGTCATCAATACAACATCAACAACAACAACCAACCAACGAATAACAGCAACGACGACGACGATTGTAGTAGTTGTAGTAACAAAGTTAGCCACACCAGCCTCAAAAGCAGCCCTTATTATACGGATACTGTAAATAATAATAATAATAATAATATAAATAATAATAATAAAAATAATAAACGTATTGATAATGATAACGATGTTGGGAATGATGATGATGATGTTGAAAGTATAGTGCGGTCATTAGTCTGCGGTGAGATGAAGGTTTGTCCTCAACTTTCTTCAAAGATCGTCCGTGTTTTTATAAGTTCTACATTTTCCGGTGAGTTTATTCATTCACTCGTTCATTCATTCGTTCATCTATCCATTTATTCATTCATTCATTCATTCATTCGTTCATTCATTCATTCATTCAGACATGGTGCATGAGAGAAACGTTTTAATGGAGAGTGTATACCCAGAGTTGAAAAATTTTTGTAGAGAAACTTATAGACTAGAATTTCAGGTTTATTTTTATTCATTCATTCATTACATCAATCATTCATTTATTCACTCATTCATTCATTCACTCATTCATTCATTCATTCAATCAATCATTTATTCATTCATTCATTCATTCATACATTCATTAATTCACTCATTCAATTTTTCTAATATTCATCCATTCAATCATACATACAACAAAATGACAGACAAAAACCTTTTGAAATTGAACCCGACAACTGCAGCGTAGAAACCAGACGCCATAACCACTACACTATCAAAATCACCATTTTATTTATTCATTCCATTTTAAATGAAATGGATTCAACTGATCGTCTAATTTGGCGCAAAAAGTTGATGGCAATGAAAACAAAGTCCTACCTCGGAAAACCGGGTCTCTGGACGCTGTCTTTGAAGAAAAAAATAAATAAATAAACGAAGATTGATTGATTGATTTAGAATTTATTTTGAAAAACCGAGAATTATTTTTCGCCAGATGGTAGACTTGCGCTGGGGTATACGCGAAGAGGCACACGACAACCATACCATCATTGATTTCTGCCTGAAGGAGATTGAGAACTGCCGGAACATGTCCATCGGTCCTAATTTCGTTGTTAGTGAAGATGGCGGCCGTGATGGTGATGATGATGATGATGATGAAGACGACGATGATGAGATGATGATGATGAGATGTTGATGTTGATGAGGCTGATGAAGATAATTAGAATAACGATGAAAACAATGATGATAATAACGATGTAATAAAAAATACGTACATCAACAAACGATGACGATCACAATAATGATGCTGGCGATGACGTTGCTGCTGCTACCGCTGCTACTACTGCTGCTGCTGCCGCTACTACAACTACTACTAAAAAGATTACTGATGATGATGATGATGATGATGTAGATGATGACGATGACGATAATTTGGATAAATGGATAATTTTTTCAGGTCTTACTGGGGCAAAAATATGGGTTCCGTCCTTTCCCGCCAATCATCGTCTCGGACGAGTTTGAAGCTATCAGAGATGAACTACTGGCAAATGTGGTTCCTGCTGCTACTGCTGCTGCTGCCGATAATGATGATGCAACATCATCACCACCAACAATAATAACAACAACAACATTAGAATCATCGTTAGCCACAACAACACCATCAACATCATCATCATCTCAATCGTCATTATCATCAACAACAACATCGTCATCACAACCATTATCAATTACAACATCAACAACAACAACAACAACAACAACAACATCAACAACAACAACAACAACGTCAGTTACGCTAGAAGAGATCAAACTACTTGACGATTGGTTCCGCAAAGACACAAATGTTCTACCCTACGAATACGTCCTCCAGCCAATCAGCTCTCTCCTACCAGATTTCGGGAATGAGGTCAAATTATTTGACCTACTTTTGTTTTCTTAATCTAACGATCGTTGAAATTTAGTGTAATGGTTAAAGAGTCTGTATTCCGCGTCGCACTGACTGGCTTCAACTGCAAGACGGTTCTGTGAACATGTGTGATGCATTTCTTTTGCCACATGCGTGTGTGTCTGTGTGCATGTGATTTTGTGGAAATTTGATTTAATACTCTATAAAAGATAAAACATAGTTAATCGTTATAAATTTTTTTTTCATCATCATCACCATCATCAACACCACCATCCTCATCACCATCATCAACACCACCATCCTCATCACCATCATCAACACCACCATCCTCATCACCATCATCAACACCACCACTAATACCGTCATCACCATCATCATCAACACCATCACCATCATCATCATCAGGAAAACCAAGAGAAGCACAGAGCAGCGCAAAGAGTCTGGGATCGAATACGCCTTCAGCTGCTGAACATCTTAAGGAAGGGTGCCAACTTGTGTCTGGGAGGCAGCAAGCTCTCCCCAGAGGCCGCAAATAAATATTTCGTTTCAGGTTCATAGGTCATGATGATGAAGAGGATGATGATGATGATGTTGAAGAGGATGATGGTAATGATGATGATGAAGAGGATGATGATAATGATGATGATGACGATGATGGTGAGATAAACACAGCAACGACAACAGCTCCAACATATGATATAGGTAAGTATCAGAAGAGATAGAATTACAAGGGAACAGCTGCATGAACAAAACACACACACAAACAAACAAACACACAAACAAACACACAAACAAACAAACACAAGCAAACACAAACAAACACACACAAACAAACACAACACAGTTACAGAGTATGAAATAGAAAGAGGTCTATTGAACGTAGAAGACTCACTAGACACATGCCTTTGCTTCGTCAGAACGGTTGAAAACCTCGAACAAAATCGTCACATGCCAAGAGCGAGGTATTTCATTTTCTAATTTGAAAAACATTTCATGAAGCGCTATATAAATTAGATGAGACGATAGTGTAATAGTTAAGATGCTTGGCACCGATGCAGCAGTGACCAGGTTTGATTGCGAAGAGATCCACACTTATCACACGCAATCTGTGTGATGCGTTGTGAGAAGTTCGCTTACATACACTGTCTTTGCGAAAAAACATACCATTTATAAGTACAAATTATAAAAAAGTACTAGAGTATTAGAATCTAAGGACGAATTTTTACAGGTACTTAGGTGTTTAAGTACAAAATTTCGGTACTTTAGTACGTACCCGAGTGCAAATGCACTTAACTGCTATGCATATATAATACATTTACATATGATGACGCTATGTTAAAACACTTGTGCTATAGTCATACTAGAATACTGCGTGTTATATCTTCCAAGGTTGTATTTGGATTTTCTCGACTCCAACACTGACGAAATCGACTTAAACGCCCAGCACCTGCTCAACGAACTACTCAACGAAAAAATCGCTAACCGACTTACCGATGAAAGGAATTACGAATATTTTAAGGTGCATCTCTATTTTTTTCATTAATATTCGTAGTTTATTTATTAATATCTTAAATTTCTGCTATTATTTTTAAATTTAATATATTAATGTTCAATTAATGTTTGAAATGAAAAAATTGTTATTTTTCTATAATTTAAAATCATAGTATCAACATAAATGTCAGCTGAAAGTTCTCAAATTTTTTCTCACGTTATTTCAATTCCAGTTGGAATGGACCGACAGCGTTAATCGAGACCCGGCAGAGGACGACGAATACTTGCGAATATTTTGTGACTCATTTCGCGAAAAAATGCAATGGCTGATTAACAAATCGGCCCAGAAAATCAACAAAATCAACTCCATGCCGAAGATGGTTGAAATAGTCCAACAACTGGAGATGTGCAAGTGTCGTAGCGAAAGTTTAAGGGGGCGAGATGGCGCCCTCAACAAAGTTCGTCTCTATTTGACGTCACCAACATCAAACAGCACATCCCTACCTACGCCATCAACTTCGTCATCGTCCTCATCTCCAAATAAGCCTCTTGTGTTGTTTGGTGAGTCAGGCTGTGGAAAGACTTCGGTCAGTGCCAAGGTTAGTAGATGTGTGTGTGTGTGTTTGTATATGTGTATGTGTGTATGTATGTGTTTGTCTATGTATGCGTGTGTTTGTTTGTGTGTACGTGCAGTAGAAGTTTGAAACAAATCAAATGCAAAAATATAAGTTTGGGAAATGGTATTTCATTCGCCAGGTAGCACACGAAGCAAGGAGCTGGTATCAAGAATACAATGGCACTGACCCAGTTGTCGTTTTCAGATTCTTAGGTGAGATTGCTATGTTTCAATTTCAAACTCCTACAAATTTTGACGTTCAGTTCTGTTAAATCGCTTCTATATTTCCAACTGCATTAAAATTGATTAAATTCCTTTAACTATTGAAATTAATTTAAATGATTTGATTACGTAAGAATTGAAATGTTTGTTTGAAATATTTGTTTGAAATGTTTGTATGAGATGTTTATTTGAAATGTTTGTTTGAGATGTTTATTTGAAATGTTTGTTTGAGATGTTTATTTGAAATGTTTGTTTGAGATGTTTATTTGAAATGTTTGTTTGAGATGTTTATTTGAAATGTGATTTCAGGAACAACATGTTATAGTTGCAGTGTCCGGCTGATGTTGGGCAGTGTGTGCTGGCAGATTGCGAGGGCCTACGACCTGCCAGCCAACGATATCCCATCCGATTATCCTGGCCTCGTCTTCTACTTTCACGAGTTATTGAAGGTAATTTATTCTTTCTCAGTTTTAAAATTAATTTTTTTTTCAGCAAAAATAAGTTTTAAAATTTAAAATAACTTTTAAATTTTTTTAAATAAATTGTTTAAATTCTAGAAATCTAGCGAAGCACGACCGTTGGTGTTAATATTTGACGGTTTGGACCAGTTGGCTTCGACTCATAGAGCCCACGGACTCGCCTGGCTGCCTTTCTACTTACCCGATTATTCGAGAATTATTGTATCTACGGTTCCGGATAAATACGGAATTTTTTCAATCCTATCAACCCAACTGGCCGATGTGAGGCACAAAAACTTTGAGGAAATCAAACCGCTGGGTGTTCAACTCAGTTTCGATCTCATCAAAGAGTGGCTCGACGCTACCGGCATCGGGTTAACCGAGGTACAGTTCCGAATAGTTGAAGATGCCCTGGATAACTGCAGTTTACCATTGTACACAACGTTGGTCTTCGAACAGATTCGACAGTGGAGGTCCTACTACACGCCCGATCAAACGGTCATCGAGAAAACGATCGAAACAATCATCAGCTCACTCTTCGATCGGATTGAGCTGGACCACGGAGAAGTCTTCGTTGCGCATTCGCTTTCTTATCTGACCGCATCACGAGAAGGTTTAAGCGATGTGGAGCTAGAAGATGTCCTCTCCTTAGACGATAAAGTACTGAATGATGTCTTCCAACACTGGCTGCCTCCACTTAGAAGAATTCCACCTCTCCTTGTACCTCGGTTGCAACTCGAACTTTCTAGTTACATCATTCAGAGGGAAACAAATGGAACGATGGTTTACTATTGGTACCACGCTCAGTTCATCGATGTAGCAAAGAAAAGATATTTATCGAACGGGACCCACAAGACGTATATTCATCATATTTTAGCTCATTACTTTCTCGGAACGTGGGGTGGCGGAAGAAAGAAAGCATACACCTGTCCAGAAAAACAAATGAAATTAATGGCTACGCGTAATTTTGAAGGCTCGGAAGACAGAAAAGTTCCGAATCAACCGCTAGTTTTTGGTAGAACAAGTTGCGATGTTTCTGAAAATAATGCCGGCGCCAAGCCTAATTATAATCTCAGAAAACTCTGCGAGTTGCCGTATCATCTTCTTGAAAGTCGTATGTACATTGATCTCACGCAACAAGTTCTGTTCAATTACGAATGGCTCTACACCAAACTGACTGCCCTCTCGTTACACGACGCCATTTCAGATTTTACGCTTACCGTTCAACAGTACAACAACAAAGAAGACATCTCACTTTTGTACAGCGCATTAAGGATGAGCGGGTCTCAAATAAATTCCAACCCGAGATCTCTGGCTTTGGATCTCATTGGCAGACTGTTGCACTACTACAACGACCACGAGAGGTACCACAACATCAGAAGGCTGCTGCAACAATGCGACCAACAATCCCTAAAACATTCAGCCCTCATTCCTCTTCAACAGTGCTTTGAACCGCCTAAATTGGCAGTGCTGTTTGTTTTAGAGGGTCACAACCAGCAGGTTAGTGATATCGTAATCAACGACGAAACCAACGAGTTGATTTCAGTATCCAAAGATGGATATCTAGCGTTTTGGGATTTGGTTGGAGGAGAAAGAAGTCGAACTATCGATATATCATCTTTGAATCCTGGCAGGTTAACTCGATTGTTTCAGTCAAAAGATGGCAAGTATCTCATCGTTGATTCAGATTTCAATGAAAGTCCGATATTTGTGCTGGACACGAAAATCGGTCAAATACTTTCGAAATGTGGCTCCAGGGAAGCTACGACCAGGCGAGGATTTGTCGCCGGTAACTTATTTTGCAGGCAAAAAAGTATCATAGATATCGAGGAGGGCGAACAGATAAAAAGAATTGAAGAGTTTACGAGCAATAGAAACTACGTGGCGTGCACTCTTACGCCAGATGGCCAATCAATCTTACTGGCTGAATCAGATGAGATCAAAATGTTCGATATTAAAGATGGCACGTTAATAAAATGTTTAAAAAATGCGGATGAAAACACGGTCAACGTCATGCGAGTGACCGAAGATAGTCGAGTTTGCTACTGCGGTTCGGCTATTAGCTTGCTGTTCTCAGCATACGATATTGATAAATCGAGTGATACATTTGGTCAGCAGTTGTTGAAGTTTGACTGTTCGAAGTACTTAAACAACTGTTTCGTGCCATCTTCGATTTCAATGTCTGGTTTGATGCAGGAGATATGGGACATCAGCCTGTGCACGAGCAACTCCTACTTAGTTTTAATAAACGTCTGCAATCACTCGTTAATTTCGTACAGCGTTAAAACGAACATCTCAACCGGAATGAAGCTAGAGGTAGACAGCAACAAACGCTCTTCGAGAATGAAGCCAACATCCGGATTTAACAAATCCGTGTATAACTACGATGGATCGTTGGTTCTGGCAAGTCACAGCAATTTTTTGAGCATATGGAAAAGTGAAACTGGTGAGTTTCTTCAAAAAATAACAATTCATTCCACAAGTGACTTTCCATACCCGTGGTGCGTCTCGAAAACTCGAAATATTCTGGCGACCGGATCAACGATAGATACCGCGGTTAGGGTCTGGGATCTGGACAGAACTGACAATGTGGATTCATCGGATCTGAAAGTTTACACGAACCCCATCGACTGCACGGCGTGCGATACTAACAACAGACTCGTGTACGTTAAATCATATTACGGACTGAATTCTAGTTCAAATGGTTACAAGTTTTTCGACCGATTTGCTATCGATGTTTGGAACGTGTCAACTGGAAATTGGAAATGTTTTATACCATTTTTCAAATACGGACGTCTGATAGAGATGAAGTGTTCGCACGATGGAAAGTACCTCGCCTTGCTTTTGAACTCGCTCAGTCAGTGGTATGTGGTGGTTTTGAATATATACGAAGACGAAGTTCAGTGTGCGGCGGGTCACGATGTGGATTGGCAGTGCAAGCAGTTCGAGTTTGGTCCCGACTGGGAGTACATGGCCTCCTACGCCAGTCTCGATAATGAGGATGAAGTCATTCTTTGGAATGTTAAGAATAATAAAAAAATCGTCAGCTTCCAGGAGGCCAAAAATCCGATTTTTACTTTGGATAGTCAGTACTTGCTGTACATCGACGCTGGAGTGAACATTATTATTTATAGCCTAATTAACTTCGCTCCAGCCAAATGTCAGGTTCAAATCTTTCCAAACAAATTAACGTGCATTCCGTTGAAGCATCACTGCATCCTGGTTACGTCATTCAAAGAAAACTTTTCAAAAGTATCAGTGTGGGACTTCCACGGAGCGGGCAGAGTTAAATGCGAGATGCAAAACATAAGCAAGAATGGTTTCGCCGATGTTTCTAAGAACGGCCAGCTGGCTGTAGATGATCTCTTGCAGGTGTACGATATAAACACAGGCGTCCTAGTCAAAAAATTTCAATATGTCAGTAACCTCAAAGACTCAACTGAGAAATTAAATTCCGTTGAAACAACGAAATCGAAACTAGTGAGATTGACATATGACGGTCTGTACTGCATCTGGTTTGAAGAGAGCACCTACCTTATGAAGGTGGGCAGTGTTGTGAATGGTCATTTGATAGCTCAATCGAATCTTCACGAAAACGTCACATCTCTGGAGACCATGGATTGCGGATATGTAATTTTTTGCGGCCGACAGGACGGACATATAATCACGATGAAGTTGATTCCTCCAGCGGAAAACAGCTCGTCAGCAGCTGGAGTCTTATCAAATTACAAACCGAAAAATGAGAAAGATCGTCGCCATTACATTCTCGATTTAGAGCCCTGCACGAATGCGACCGTTCAACAGTTCGATCGGTTATTTCAGCAACCATCACAACATATCGACGACGCCGAGATCCGCGTGGCGTCGTCCGACGTTTACAACCAGCTGTCGAAACACGCGGAGCTACCAAAGTTATTCACATTCTTGAAACCCAAAACTTCCGTCTCCAAATTATCGAACTCAAATTTAACAGCACCAAACAGTCCAGCCATTTTGATGTTTGCCCAGCGAAATAATATCTTTCCACCTAGCGGCGAAATAAAATTTTCACCGAAACATAAAAAATTGGCCGATTTTACTAGTTTTAGTCGAAGTTCAATGAGTCTGCCAAGAAAAAAGACAGATATAAAGCCAGATATTCGCTTAGTGACCTCGAGTTCCGCCAGTTTAGAAACGGATAATAGCGCCAGTAGCCAAAACTCACCGCCACTCATCAACACGGTCAGTCCTGTTTTTGACACTTCCAAAAAGTATAAAAGCGCGCAAGATCTCTGCAAGCTAGATGGGTCACTGAGCAGGTCCAGTTTGGACAGTTTGATCGATAAAGTTGATAAAAAATGTAGACATGAAGAGAAGAATAAAACAGATTTTGTAGAAATTGTAGAAAATTCCAACAAAAAAGAATCTAAAAAAATTAAATCCAAGACCGTAAATACGTTAGGGAGGCACAGTCTGAAGATGCCGAAACAAAAAGCGCGAAATAAATTTTTAGCTTTTTTCTCGCATTTGAAATCGGACAAAAAATAAGAATTAACAATTACTTGATTATAAATTTTTTTCAAATTATTTAATTTTTCAACTTATTGCGTAGTATATTTATTTATTTGAATGATTGTTAAATAAGATTTCAATGAACTTGTGTTGAAGATGTTTTCACAGTTGAATACACATTGAATGACAATTACATTGGTCAACATTAAAATTAGTGAATCTTAAAACTGTTAACTTTTAATCTTAATGCATGTAAAACAAATTGAAAGCTTAATTCGAATGTTTGAATCAAATAAAATATTCCGTTCAGCGCAAGAGACTCTTCATACTTCCGTAATGATATCGCTTTGCAATTGCCTTTGCTTCACGAGATTTAAGACGTTGTTGGCCAACCTGTTTGTCGTCATCCAAATTATTTTGAGAGGCAGTCAAATTATTGAAAACGTTCTTTATCGATCCTTGGTTTCTTTTGGCGTTTGCTAATCCTTCCGGTTTAATGGTTCTGAGAGCTTGGAATTTATTTGCAGCCGGCAAATCTCCAACCAGTGCTAACGCCATGTTTTGACCTTTCTGCATTTTTAAGAAGTCTTCACTGACGTTTGCTGTTTTGTGGATCTGCTTGGCAGGCGCATTGTCCAAGTATCCCTTCATGCACTCATCCATGACTCCTCTTCTATTCTTCTCACTGATTGCAACTCCTTCCGGCTTGACGGCTCTCTGGAAGTGAGGTTTATCGACGTAGCTGTCGTTTTCATTTTGATTCAGCACCGACTTCATGCTGCCTACCACATTTCTACGATGAGCTTCATTCATGTAAGGTCTGCCGTCGTTGTGTTTGTGCTGGACGGGGTTCTCCACTCTTTCAACGTTTGAAGTAGCATCATCAGGAATACTTAAATTTTCACTTTTATTTGAACTGTCTGTGCTAGTGCAGTGTTGAAATATTTTAAGCATTTCTCTTCCCTGCGATCTTTCATAAGTTTCTCTGGCGACCCTTGATGGACAGCGTAGCGGACGAGCAGCAGTTGGAGGTCGGTGGTCAGACTGCTCTTCGTGGAGGAACCACACGTCAGATTCTGCTCTCGGGTGGGCACCAACTCGAGATTCGGGCCTCCAATCGGTTGTTTCCACATTATCATTCTCCGCGAAATTTTCATCTTGAACCATGTAATCACCCGCGTAACCATTGACGTTTCTCTCTTTGTACGCGAGTGCATCACCATTTGTCAGTCGAGTTTTGAGAGGTTTGTCCAATTCCCCTTCTTCATCACCATCTTGTTTGCCTTCCTCGTTCAGTTCGCCGTTCTCTGGGTGAGTGAACCAGTTCGGTGTTTGGTGCTTCCCTCTGATTTTGTTGCTGTTAAGTTCAACTTGATTTCGATTTATTCCACTACGCGAAAAAATTATATTATCAGACCCGATCGCATCAATATTGACGATGTTGCTGTTGTTGTTGTTGTTGTGGTTGCTTGAAGTGTAGGACTGCGTTTCTTGCTTTTGTTTAATAGTTTTTGCATCATCCGATCTCAACCTGACGTTCAAAGGCGGTCTGTAGTTTTTGTTCTTCTCATGGTTGTACCAGTTCGTGCTCTGATCGGCCAGGTTGAATTGTTTACGGGTATTTTGATGGGCGTCGGCGTTTATAGATTGTTGTTGTTGTTGGTGGTGGTGGTGGTGGTCGCGATTGTTTTGCTGACGGGATGACATGATTCTCGGAGTGTTGCTTACCGATCTGACGGTCAGGCAGTTTGAAAGGTCAAGGTCGTCGTTGTCGTCGTGTCGGAACCAGTTTCCAGTTTGTTTGTTCCTCTGCGCGTATATGGAACCTTCAGGTCGGATTCGCGAGAAGAAATTTGGAGTGTCGGTCATATTTTTTTTTGTTTGCTGAAGGTCTCTGTTGTTGATGGTCAGTTTTTTGGGTGATCAGTGCTGTTTTGTTGTTGATGTTGTTATCTGTTGTTAATGTTTTTATCTGTTGTTAATGTTTTTATAAAGTTGTTGTGTTGTTGTTGGCGATGATGTTGTTGTTGTCGATGTTATTGTTACTGATGACGTTGTTGTTGTTGTTTTTTCTTATTAGTCAGCTTGTCAACTTGACTGATCTGACAAGAAGATAATTTTGAAAATCCGCAAAATTTGACGTATCGATCCAGAAGTCTTTGCCTTTGTTTCTATTATTATTATTCCTTTGTTTTTATTATTATTATTGTTGTTGTTGTTGTTGTTGTAGTAGTAGTAGTAGTAGTAGTAGTAGTAGTAGTAGTAGTAGTAGTAGTAGTGGTAGTAGTAGTAGTGGTGGTGGTTGTAGTAGAGGCAGCAGCAAAAGCCTCAAAGGTTGTGATAATAGCAGCGGTAGTAGAAGCAGTAGTGGTAGCAGCAGTAGTAGGTAGTAGTAGTAGTAGTAGAAGTAGTAGTAGTAGTAGTAGTAGTAATGTACACTTGCTGTCTCTATTGTTTGACTCTCGGTAAAATAAAAAATTCTTACCCCAAATCCTCAAACGTTTTGATGAATCGATTTTCCAGTTGTAGTAGTAGTAGTGGTAGTTTGTTATTATTATTTATGTTATTATTATTAATACAGTTTTTGTTGTTGTTGTTTATATTATAGTAGTTAAAGAGAGAATGTTGCAGTTATTGAAGTTGTTAAAAAAAATGTCTAACAGTTTCGCTTTTGTTGTTGATGTTTTTGTTGTTTTTGTTGTTGATGTTTTTGTTGATGTTGTTGTTGATGTTGTTGTTGATGTTAATGTTGTTTTGATGTTGTTGTTGATGACGTTGTTAATGCAACAAAACAAACTCAATGTGTAATACTTTTAAGGAAATATACAAACGTGTAACACCGAAATCAAATTTGTAAATAATGCATGTATGTATGTATGTATATATGTATGTATGTATGTATGTATGTATGTATGTATGTATGTATGTATGTATGTATGTATGTATGTATGTATGTATGTATGTATGTATGTATGTATGTATGTATGTATGTATGTATGTATGTATGTATGCATGCATGTATGTATATGTGTAAGATTGAACAGGTCTGAACATGTGTATGTATGACGGTTGTCATGTCAACGAGGTATTAATAGGGATGTGTTGGAATCGAATAAGTAAATCTGCGAATGGATGAATGAATGAATGGATGAATGGATGAATGCATGCATAATTAAATGCATGAATGAATACTTGGATGAATGGTACAAAATGGTTCTGCCCCAACCAGAGATTACGATGAAAAACTTACAAAATGACAAAAGAGGGCACTAGCAATGATCAGCAAACCCGTGATGTTTTGAAATTATATCTGTCGATGATTTTGAATACATCTGCAGTGTACAGCACATACATGAGACTGCCGAGAACCGACACCTGTGGAACATCGTATGACAAAGTTTCAACATGTGTCAAGTTAGATCTAATCACTATCTGTGTAAGACCTGAAAGGTGTGACTCAATCGACTAAGAAACATCGCCCGATACTCCGAATGAATACTGGAGCTTGCGTAAAAGTGACAAAGGATTGGCACAATCAAAGGCAGAGCTCATGCCTAAAAGAGCAAGCAACATACATACAAACAAAATACATACATACATACAAACAAACATACATATATATATACAAACAAACATATTTACAAACAAACATACATACATACAAAAATATGTATAAGGGTATTTTATTGATTTGTACCGATGTGAAAACGCAGAAATGTATAATTTATTTCTTGCTTGTGAAGAATCTTTGGTTAATCATATTGTACTAGGAGGTTTATATTTAGTTTTTTGGTAATTTAGTATTTTTTGGCCTCTTTTGGCAATCTAAAAATGAAAAATTATTTATTGGCTAGTGGTTATTTATACTGTTGTTGTCGTGGTAGTAGTAGTAGTTGTTGTTGTTTTCATTGTTGTTGTTGTCCTTGTTGCTGCTATTTTTATTAGTAATAGTATTGTTATCAATATTATTATTATTATATTATTATTTTTATTATTATTATTGTTGTTATTATTACAGTCTTATATTATTATATATATTTTAATAATAATAATAAAATATAATAATAAAATAAATAATTATTATAGTCGTAATAGTAATTGTTTAAAAGGCGCATGTACGTATATTACTTTCCACTCAGAGTAAAGTTATGATTAATATGATTAATATGATTAATAACTTCAATGAACAGTCAGTTTCCATTGTTTATTATTCATCGTCGGTATTGCATTGTCATCGGTAACAATAATAATTATAAAATATTATTATTATTATTATTATTATCATTATTATTTTATTTTGAATTTTTCGACCAGTAAAATAGTTCTAATTAAGTTACACAATCTGAAGAACGTCGTTTTCGTTTCTGATGGCTTCAAATGCTCACCGAATCGTCACTGTAAACTGCATTGACGTCATCATCTGTTGACAACAACAACAATAACAATAATAATAATAATGATAATAATAATAAAAATAATAATAATAATAATGAGGATGGTTTTGGTGTTAATTTCAGTTAAATTTTCGCGCCCTTTTCATCATCTCCATCATCATCATCATCGTCGTCATCTTCTTCGTCATCGCTGCAATCATAATCCAACCAACACTCATCATAATCATCGTCGTCACCGTTGTAGGGATGGCGGAATTCAATCGGTAAATACTCGTCAGAGTATCTGTCGGTTCTCGATTTCATTAGTATCGATGGCTCTGAAACTGGAGACAGTTGACCCCTGATAGAAAGTCTGTTGGAATCGTCTGCCAAAATGTGCGTGTGCGTGCGTGTGTGTGTGTAGTGTGATATGCATATCAGGATACAAATTTTACACAAAAATTGTGGTATTTACCGACTGGTGGGGCCAGGAATGGACTGGTCCGCTTTCCGTTACCGTGTGCGTATCTTCTGTGGTCGTCTGCGTGTGTGTGCGTGTGTGTGCGTGTGTGTGTGTCATGGTACAAATTTTACACAAAAATTGTGGTATTTACACATTTTAGCGATGTCTTTCCCCCTAGACTGTTTAGGACTGCGCTTTTGACTGCCTTCTCTCACTCCTCTCTGCACCTCTAACAAATCGTATAGCAAATTAATTCACTGATTTAAAATATTAATTGATTAAAATGATTAATTGAATTAATTAATTAGTTAAAACTTTAATTATTTCAATGTTTTCTGACAAATCAGAGAGGCAAGTTCGAATGCGAGCAAGTCAACGCTTTAAACAAACAACCATTGACCATTACAGATTAAAAACCCCACCATCGGCGTGCCAGCCCTCGTGTGACGTCATCCGAGTTGAAGGGGCCAGGAGTGGGTTGGTTCGTTTTCCGTATCCGTGTGCGTATCTCGAGTTGTCGTCTGCGTGTGTGTGTGTGTGTGAGTGTGTGTAGTAGTAGTAGTAGTAGTAGTAGTAGTAGTAGTAGTAGTAGTAGTAGTAGTAGTAGTAGTAGTAGTAGTAGCAGTAGTAGTAAAACAAAATAATAGTCTTAATAACATAATTTGAATGATCTTCTCTTTATTTGGTATTCTTGTTGTTGTTGATGTTGTTGTTGTTGTTGCTGTTGGTCAAATGATGGAACATCATTATCATCATCATTGTTGCCATCATCGACATCATTATCATTACTTGCTGGCTGCTGTTGCTGCGGTTTATTCAGCTCCTTGTACTTTGTGGGGTATCTTGTACAAGGATATACAAATTATTATCCTTATTATTATTATTAGTAGTAGTAGTAGTAGTAGTAGTAGTCGTAGTAATAGTCTTATAAATAATAATTTTGAAATAATTTTTCAAAAACTCTGTAACTGTCTAAGATCAAAAGCCCGATTCGTGCATATGACTACTGCTACAACTGCTGCTACAACTACTACTGCTGCTACAACTACTACTGCTACTACTACTTCTACTGCTGCAGCTGCTGCTGCTACTACTACTACTTACTATAACTAATAAAAATAACAATAATGAGCATTACCATCACAATCATCGTCATTAGTAATAGTAGTAGTAGTAGTAGTAGTAGTAGTAGTAGCAGCAGCAGCAGCAGTAGAAGTAGTAGCAGCAGTAGTAGTTGTATCAGCAGTAGTAGTTGTAGCAGCAGTTGTAGCAGTAGTAGCAACAGTAGTAGTAGAAGTAGTAATGGTGGTAGTATATACTGTTTAAAAAATAATTTTCTAAAATAAACCTTCGGACGTCAAATGCCCAATTTGTACAGATGACCAGTAAGAAAGACGCAGCCAATAGCTTCATCGTTTTCATAATATAATTTAAAAAATAATTATTATTATTTAATAATAATAATTATTATTATTATTATTATTGTTGTTGTTATTGATATTGATATTTTTATTTTATTATTATTATTATTGTTAGTTAGTTAGTTGTCTAGAGATAAGTTTACACAGGAACTAAGTGTTTATGAAAAATTCAAGCGAGCGATATTCAAACAGAATGAAGAGTGTTAGTATATAAGTTGTTTACAGTATCAAGTAATTATTTATAATAATAAAATAATAATAATGATATAATTATATTATGTTTGAGATATTGAATAATAATTTATGTGTATTCAATTATTTGGTAAAATTATATATATATTACATATATATAACTTATAAATCATGAAAAATTGACAAAATTTCGAGCTTTTATAGAGATATTTAATATATATTCATACATAAATACATGCATACATATATGCATACATACATACATACGTACGTACATACATACATACATACATACATACATACATACATACATACATACATACATACATACATACATACATACATACATACATACATACATACATACATACATACATACGTACGTACGT
>NW_008705398.1:738806-741783 GCF_000326865.2 Helobdella robusta | reverse complement strand
ACACGTTCTCTTAAATTTCTTTTCGTGCATTTTTTCATACAAAGTGAGCTCTTTTGAGAGAAATAATTTTCTTCTTTTCATTTTTATCGTTTAAATATAGTTTAAAGTGAAGATTTTATCGTTTTGTTGCGCTTCTCGCCTTTAAAAACCTAATTTAAATGTTTAATTGTTAATTTGGTTTGAAAAATGTTTGAAATATTTACATTTACACTTGAGAAGGCCTTCAGCCTTGACTTCATGCCTTTTTAAATTATGGCATGTTAAAAAGAATATGAAGCGCTATGTAATTAAACATTTTTCTATCCAATATAGGAGACCATTAACTTCCGTTGGTTCTTTTTTCCGATTATATCACAATGGGGTGAGAGTTGGTTCGTTTGTGTGATTATAATTTTTTAAATATTTTTTATTGATGTATTAGTGTCGTTTAAACATTATTTGTGTTATTGTTTTGGCGATTTTTTATCGTAAAGTTCGTTCTTATTCCTGAAAAATGGCGGTCGCATTTCGAACCACGTTTTCGTGAAAACTCAAATGGTAATAATTTTAATTGTGTTCTTGTTGCAGAACGTTGCGGTCGCAAAAGAGACTGGCAGCCGCTGTGTTAAAATGCGGCAGAAACAAAATCTGGTTGGACCCCAATGAAACGAATGAAATTTCCAATGCCAACTCGCGTTAGTCTCGTTTGTTTTTGTTTTTTTTTCCTTTAGACTATGACTATTAGAGTTGAAAAAACAATAATCTATATTTTTTAAACTCACATCTTGAGAACAAAAGTTTGGATAATTGAAAATTAACAGGCCAGAACATTCGTAAACTGATCAAGAATGGTTTGATCATCAGAAAGCCTGTTGCTGTGCACTCAAGAGCCAGAGTTCGCAAGAACATGATTGCTCGTAGGAAGGGCAGACACACTGGAACTGGTAAGAGGAAGGGTACAGCCAACGCTCGTATGCCAGAGAAAGTCATCTGGATCAGAAGAATGAGAGTTCTCAGACGTCTTCTCAAAAGATACAGAGATGACAAGAAGATAGACAAACACTTGTAAGATTTGTTTGTTTCTTTTTTAAAACAAGCATCAGCAGGCCATGAGTTATGAAGTTATTGTTTTGTTGCTAACTTCAGTTACTGGTCTGCAAGATTGAACCCATAGACACATACTGGTTTGTGATGATTAATCATCTATCTTCACATGATTCCAAGTGTTTAACATTTTGATTCAATCATTTACTTATCGACATTGACTCATGATTGCTGGTCTTTCCAGCAACATTGTGTAGTCTTCAGTGGCCTCATGGAAGCTCATGTACTTTAATTAGTGCAAATGAAGTTATTCCTTACCACATTGTCGTACAATATCTCTGTTCCCGACCTTGACTTCTGGTCAGGGTTGGTGAGGACGAGGACTGCATACTCCATAAACATTCCATAGCCTTTTCAGGCCATTGCTGGGGTGACAAACCATGCAGGATACATTTTTATTAACAATGATTCAAAATAATTAATTGCTAATCGACATTGATTCTCGGATTTGTGGGTTTCCATCTTATCTGAGTGTCTATAGTGGCCCTATGGGAGCTCATGTACTTTAATTAGTGCAAATGAAGTTATTCCTTACCACAATGTCGTATAATATTTCTGTTCCCGACCTTGGCCTCTGGTCAAGGTTGGTGTGGACGAGGACTGCATACTCCATAAACATTCCATAGCCTCTTCAGGCAGTTACTGGGGTGACAAACCATGCATGATACATCATTTTTATGATGATTTGAAGTGATTCTTGATACAGTTTCTGTTAATTTACTGTTAAAATGTTTTTTAATTTTTCTCCGCGTAGGTACCACAGCCTGTACATGAAATGCAAGGGAAACGTCTTCAAAAACAAGAGGGTCCTCATGGAACACATCCACAAGAAGAAGGCTGAGAACTCAAGAGCCAAGATGCTCAAGTAAATATATTTTTTAAATTTTATGCTCAAAACTTTCATCTTTGTTTTTAATTGGATGGCTTACATTTTGATCGATGTTGATATTCAGAGTTGTGGCTGGTTCACTCCTCTGGATATCATTAGTGGCCTTATGGAAGCTCATGCACTTTAATTAGTGCAAATGAAGTTATTCCTTGCCACAATGTCGTATAACATCTCTGTTCCCGACCTTGGCCTCTGGTCAAGGTTGGTGTGGACGAGGACTGCATACTCCATAAACATTCCATAGCCTCTTCAGGCAGTTACTGGGGTGACAAACCATGCATGATACAAATCATTCATATATTTAATATATATATATATGACTTTTTTATTTATTTGTCATTTTCACTAAATACTTTTTCCTCCAACTGCAGTGACCAGGCAGAGGCCAGAAGAACCAAAGTGAAGGAAGCCCGCAAGAGACGTGACGAGCGCCAGGTTGTCAAGAAAGAAGAGAAGTTAAAGACATTTGCCAAGGAAGATGAAGAACAGCAAAAATAATCAGACAACTTTTGACCCGTTTGGGTGGTCTGATTAGATTTGTGCTGTGTGGATTATCTGGCGACTGTTTTTTATCTGAACTGGAGACAATTGTTATTCACACTGCTAATAAATGTGGATTAATTATGTCCCTTCATTAATTCAAAAATTTGTTCGCGAAAAATTTTAAACACGATTACTTATCAGGTTATATAGATTTATAAATAGTTAGGCAAAGTTATTGATTATATATAGTTATTAAGGATATATACGGTTATATAGATTTATATATAGTTATGTACAGTTATTGATTATATATAGTGATATATACGGTTGTATACATTTATATAGAGTTATGTAGAGTTATTGATTATATATATTTATATAGTGTTAATGATTATATGTAGTTATATAGTGATATATACGGTTACATAGGTTTTTATACAGTTATATAGTGTTATTGATTATATGTATTTATATAATGAAATATACGGTTATACAGATTTACATATGGTTATATAGTGTTAT
>NW_008705398.1:706990-738201 GCF_000326865.2 Helobdella robusta | reverse complement strand
TATAACCGTATATATCACTGTATAACTATATATAATCAATAACACTATATAACTATATATAAATCTATATAACCGTGTATAACACTATATGACTATCTATATTCAACAACTCTACATAACTATATATAAATCTGTATAACCGTATATATCATTATATTACTATATATAATCAATAACACTATATAACTGTATATAAACCTATGTAACCCTATATATCACTATATAACTACATATAATCAATAACACTATATAACTATATATAAATCTATATAACCCTATATAACACTATATGACTATATATATTCAATAACTCCACATAACTATATATAAATCTATATAACCGTATATAAAACTATATGACTATATATATTCAAGATTTCTACATAACTATATATAAATCTGTATAACCGTTTATATCATTATATAACTATATATAATCAATAACACTATATAACTGTATATAAACCTATGTAACCGTATATATCACTATTTAACTACATATAATCAATAACACTATATAACTATGTATAAATCTATACAACCCTATATAACACTATATGACTATATATATTCAATAACTCCACATAACTATATATAAATCTATATAACCGTATATAACACTATATGACTAGATATATTCAATATTTCTACATAACTATATATAAATTTATATAACCGTATATTACACTGTATGACTATCTACATTCAATAAATTTACATTACTCTTTATAAATCTATATAATCGTATATATCACTATATAACTATATATAATCAATAACACTATATATCTATTTATAAATGTATGTAACCGTATATAACACTATATGACCATATTTATTCAATAACTCTACATGACTATTTATTTATCTATAGAACCTTATATATCACAATATAACTATATATAATCAATAACACTATATAACTTTGTATTACTTTATATAGTTATGTAGAGTTATTGAATATAGATAGTCATATTATTACGGTTATATTGATTTATATAAAGTTATATACCTGCTGAAGTACCTGGCACACGTCTCAAAGGCCGTCCAAAGAAGTCCTGGTCGCAAACAATCGAGCAAGACATGAAAGCTCTAAATTTAAATGAAATGGATACTACTGATCGTCTAATTTGGCGCAAAAACTTGATGGGTAAGAAAACAACGTCCAACCTCGGGGAACCGGGTCTCTGGACGCAAAACGAAGATTGATTGATTATGTATCAGGTGTCAGATCTTGGCAATTTGTGAGCGATCTTAGCCTCACGTGGGCCTTGTTGCGTGTTTTTGACCGATCATTTTTTGCAAGTTCGTGATCATTCAGTCGTAAAAAAGTGATTTGTGTTATGTAACGACAAAGTTTTTGAATTCGTTAGTAAAGAGACTGATATTTTTGACGCGTCCTATTGAGAATACTACTACGTAACCATAATTCTTTTTGCAAGAATGAAACTAGAACAAATAACAAACTTTGAATGAAACGCTAATGAAAGGAAAGTAGTTTGCTAAAACTGTCAGCATATGTACAAGCTTCAAATTTGGTTTGCAATGATGAACAACAACACACGTTTAGACGACATTTTCCCCGAGATCGGGGGTTGCCGTTTGGCTACCTATGATGAAACCGAAATACCCCTCGACGCCATCCACATCTGTCACTCGCCTCGGTATCACGCAACCCCGCTTTCACCCTGTCCTTCTCCACCTGCTCTCTCCATCCAAATCGCGGACGACCCCTTCCTACCACTCCTTCAACCTCGAACTCCAACGCTCGCCTAATCCCGACCCTTTCATCCCTTCTCAACACATGTCCATACCACCGCAATCTCGATCTCCTTATCAATGTCACAATGTCCTCATTCAGTCCCATCATTGACATCAGCTCTGTACTACTCCTCCTATCCTTCACTTTAACCCCACACATCATCCTCACCATAGCTCTTTCAGCCCTCTGCAGTACACTTTCCTCCTCTCTCCTCAACACCCAAGTTTCACCACCATATACCATCGCTGCTCTCACACATGCTTTATATACCCTCCCTTTCATCTTCACTGACCATTTCTTTCCACACAATACCCCACCCAGTTCCCTATACCCCACCCACCCCACCCAATGATGAGACAGCAAAAATGTTCTTTTCATGCACGTGTATGTATGTATGTATGTTATGTATGTATGTGCGTGTGTGTATGTTTGTAACAAAATAAATCATGTAACGAAATAAAAAAAAATATTTTAAATTGACAACTCTCGTTTGAACGGAGAAACAGTAAGTAGAGAGTTTGCAATGATGAGCTAGGTGTAAAGGTAAGAAAAGCGGTTAAAATTATCTCAAGGATAATTTAATGTTTGGCTGTTAGGTGAACGTACTTAATGATGTTTAAAAAGGCAAATATCAAAATCGATTGAGTTCTTGACAACAAAGAGAATGATTGAAAAACCAGCTGAAACATAAAAATATAATAAAATACAACAGAAAAACGGTGCCTAAATGGGACAGCTAAAATGTTCTTTTCATGCACGTGTATGTATGTATGTATGTTATGTATGTATGTGTGTGTGTGTATGTTTGTAACAAAATAAATCAGGTAACGAAGTAAAAAAAAAATATTTTAAATTGACAACTCTCGTATGAACGGAGAAACAGTAAGTAGAGAGTTATTAAATCTTGCAATTATCAAAGGGGCGATACAGTGCCAGCTATCGACCACTAGTGCAATTATAATTCAAATCATAATTTACTACCATAATTATTTATTATTACGGTCAGCAGACGTTATTCGAGAGGTCGTCATCGCCGTTGGCGTCCTCAACAGCAGCAGAGTTGTTTTTGAGCTTTTCTAAGTTCTTGTTTGCTTCTAGGATGTCGTTAATCTTCTTACGCAGGATGCCAAAGTTGTAGTCTATGGTGCCTGAAGTTGTTAGTTCAATTACGTTAAAAACCTTTACATGGAATGGCAGATTTTTGTGTAAGCGTAAAATATTTTTGGTGTACAAGCTGTAAAGGTGAGATCAAATTAACAGATTAAAAAACGCATCTACTGGCTTTATTAAACAGCTAAATTTTGTCAGTAAAAAGTTGAATTACTACACAAAACAACCTCTTCTTTGGAAATTAGTGTCACTAATTATGCATACGACGGCCAGGTGCCTATTAACTTCCCTAAGATAAAGAACAAAATTTGTGTTTAGGCGGATCAGGGCTCCTGATTCATGATCGAAGCCACTGTTTTCAACGTCATCATCCCCTTCACTGAACGGGCGCGTTAGTAAATTATTTAATATTATTAATTATTATTTTAATTATAAACATAAATATTATCAAAGTATGTATGTTTGAATTTAGAAAAAATGAGAATGAGTCAGAGAAAAAGGAAGAGAGGTAAAGAGCTAAAGAGGTAGAGAGCTAAAGTTTAAACACATCAACATTAGCCAGTAATTTAAGTCTTTGAAAAAAAATTACCCGGACATACAAACCTTTATACACATATTTTTAGAGAAAAGAGAGAGAGAGAGAGAGAAAGAGAGAGAGAATAATGAAAACCTACAAACCCATAAACACAGGAGATGTCAAGAGTGACATCTATCATGTCACAGCACAACTCGTACAATTCATTTTCCACTTGATTGACATCTGTCGCTATGTAGATCTTGCTGACGATATCAAACAGGAACACCTTGTCAACCCCCGAATTCTGAGATTAGGGAAAGAAGATTTGTGGAAGAATTATACTACAAACAATAATATACATTGAGAAAAGTATTTTGATTGGTCCAAAAACTTCAGGTTGTAAAATCTAAAGTTGTTAAATCTAAAGATTACTGCCCATATGAATTGAAGATTTTGTGATTTCAAACGAATAACAGTATCAAAATAGCGAAAATAATATTTAAAAAATTGAAATAATTAATAAATACTGGTGTAATATAAACCATCAGACACACAAATTGCACGTGATGTGCCGGGATCTATCCGCATTTGAAGCTGGTAACTGCCACACCACATCCAGACAATGTTGTAATATAAATATAATACTATTATATTTATATTACAATAAAGTATAATTTATATTAAAATAAGATAAATTACGTTTGAAAACATGGTCAACATGTTTTCAAGGACTGAGAGAGATTTCACAAGCTTCTGAACAACTTTACTGAATGCTTCAAATATGGTGTGGTCGTATATACTTGTTAGGTGGATACTGCAATGTATAAATTAGTAATTTTGCTTTTGTCATTAATTTAATGATGAAAATTCGGGATTAAATTATTTATTTAAAAAAAAAAACAATTAACAAAGTGCTCACGTTTGGCTGACATTTTCATTATTAAAAAGTTGTTTTTAATAGCCAATAGATAAAAAAGATCAAAGATTTATATTAATAATTACCGTTATCTTATCTCAAACTCTTTTAAAATTAACTTTGAATAATAATTTTTTTTCTAAAGTAATTTGATTGACATTTCAAATCCAGAATGCAGACCTTAAATGCAGTCCATGTATGCCAGACTCCTTAAGTTCCTCACTAGCTGTGTACAGGATGTACCTTTGAAGTTCTAATTTCTGGTCCTCGGGAATCCCGTCGATTTTATGGATGAAGACTTCAAATTTTAAGTTTTTGTTGACGTTGTAGGCATTAGTAAAAACTCGATTTAGCATTCTCAGTGCCTCGTTGCAGTCATCCTTAAAGGTTTTTTTGGTATTTTTTAGTATTTTTAATTTATTAATGTTAATTTAAAGTTGAAAAAATAAAGAAAATAGAAATTCTATCTTATTTACACCACCCTACCTGAGCATCAATAACAAATATGAGAGCACCCCTCGTGCCAAAAATGTAATCTAGGTCGTACAGGCTCGAGTCCGAGAAGTCATTCTGACCAGGGCAGTCCCAAATTTGAAATTGAATAAATGAACCGCTTGTAATATCTGGAAGGATTCAAAGAATATAGATTATTATTTCATAAAATAAATTTTTATTAAAATTATTTAATTTCTTTATAATTATTTAATTATCAAGAAAAGGCTTATAATTATTTCCACCAACATTAAATAAATGGATCTTGATTGCAGATAACTATAATATATAAGAGGACAGATGTAACTATCATATTACAACCATTTGTGCTAACAACATAATGAGCAAACAAACAAAACCAGACTATTGGATTGACATTGAAACACTTATTTTACTACTGGCTTATCTTATTTTGTAAAATTACATAAGTCATAAATAAATTAAATCAAAAATTTAAAAAAAATCAGATATAAAAAGCAAATAAAGAAGTTAATAGCAAATAAATAAAACAAGTAAATAGATATGCGACCTTCTTTGACAATTTGATTAGTGCTTTCCAAATTCATGGTGTCACCAGGGGGCATTTTGTGGAAGACGACCTTCTGGATGGATGACTTGCCACTGCTTCTCAGACCCAGCAACAATATTCTAGGCTGCGAGTCCATATTTTCTGCTACGGGTACATCACTGGGACTGGGGTACGCCATGGCTTTTTTCACTAATTCCCGTGTTCTGTATTATAAACTTTTTCGGTCCACTTAACAGTCGGAACAAAAAAAAGTTAGGAATACAGAAATTAAAGTTTCTCTTTAATTTTTAACTAACAAAAATCGGATAGAGTTAGAGATCTGAATGCATTACGTTTATTTTTTGCGTTTTTATTAAATGTCAAAATTTGCAAAGAAAGATTTTAAACGGAAAATGGAACTTTTGCTTCGGATTTGCCAACTTTTCGGCACTACTGTCACGCGCACGTGATGGTCATCATAATAACTTCAACACAAATTATCTAAAAAAAAGCAATATGTTTAAATTAACAACTTTTTTAACATATTCGTTAATATGTATGATGAAATTATAGATTCAAAAATTGATTAAATTGTTTGACTATTGGTTTGAGGAGTTTGTTACTGTCCAGATATTAACTTTCATTAACTGTTAGCAATGAAGCGGTTGAGGATTTAATCTTCATTTTGTTTTATTTTTCGCTACGAATCGAAAAAAAAATCATTTTGCAGTAAAGTTTAAAATTTAGCAGACGCCATTTATATGAAATCTGAAAATAAACATCCCAATCGACGATTTTCACAGTTTAAAATATTATTGTTAGCTGCGATTCTCAGGTTAACATTAACAAAAGTGTACAACACAGTTTGATGATGGTGATTAATTTTTATTTAATTAAATTAAGTTTTAAATTAAAATTTTTTTTTTATAAAGGTGTAATGAATCTTGACTGAACTGAGTAATATATTTACATGTGCATTTCACGTTTCATTAAATGGCATCTAAGCCCAGTAACTTGGTTATAAATAATGAACCTAAAAATTCTAGTGGGGACTCAACACCCACTGAAGAATATCTAACCCCGTCTAGTGATAGTGTGCCACTTTCTGGTACATCTGCTTTTCATTTCTCAGATCCTTCGATACAAAGTGTCCTACAGAATGCATCTAACAAGCCATCGGCCAATCACAACACATTTCGAATAAGTAGGACTGGTTCTAATGTAGAGAACATTGTAGCCTCACCATCTACTACTACCCCAACTTCAACTCAGCTTCCTAAACAACCGAACCGTAAGAAAACACAAACAATATCAGCAAACACTTTACAATTTAATAGCGCAAGCACTACAAAACAGGCATTTATTAGTCAAGAGGATTCTGAAATGCTGCCAACTAAAGACACATCCAACATAAATTCTGTCTCCAGAATGGAAGATAGTATAAACATCGACAATGATCTTTTAACCATTAGAAAAAAACTGGAAGAAAGAAGACGCAGGATGGAAATTGATAAACGAAAGATGGAGCAACAGTGGACTATTCAAAAACAGGCAGCCAGCAAAGAAGCCTTTTCGACGCTCTTTGGTTCAACTGACTCGAGTAAGTTCTACCCCACAGATGTCAGCCAAAGCATTAAACAACCATCCAACAGTTCCATCCATAACAACAAGCTTTCTTCCTCATTTTCGAGTTCCACTGCTGGTTATTACAGTCAAGATTCAGCCATTGCAATGGAGAAATTATTTGCGCATGAAACCTTCTCCAACCTCAAGAGTAGTGAGCAAGTTAAAAAGAGTTCTTCCGAGCAAGATTTTCAAAAATCTCCACAAAAAATTTTATCCAAGCCAGCCAATGCACATCAACAACCACAAACTCAACCGCCACAACAACATTTTCCTGCACACACCATACACAGATCTAGTCAGATTGCTGCTCAGAAAACACAGAAGCCATCAACAACACAGCAGCAGCTGAAACAGCAACAACAACAACTGAAACAACTACAGCAGTTGAAACAACAGCAACAGTTGAAACAACAACAGCAGCTGAAACAGCAGCAATCCAAACTACAACCAAAGCCATCTTTATCGGATTCTAAGAGACCTCCATCTTTTCATCAGGAGCAGATTAAAAAACGATCATTGGACGCCTCTAAGAAGAATCCAGATCCTAATTACGGCACTTCGCTGGACCGCCTGAACAGCAGTCTGTCGGAGTTGCAAGGAGAGATAATGAGACTGTCCTTGCAGCAAGATCACATTAAAAATCTTGTCACTACTAATAACATCAACAGCAACAACAGCGATGCACCACTTAACCAACCTCTCAGTCCTCAAAGACAGCATGATTTTGATGAGACAGCCAGTAATTGCGAGCAGGATGTTGGTCGAGATGATGGGCCCCGACTGAGGCACAGCTATTCAAATGGTACACAAGTTCTCCCTAGCAATGCCAACAACCCCAGAAGGCATTCGGCATTTCAAAAATATGGAGAAGATCGCTATCTCGTTCATCATCTTCCTCATCGTCATCATCATCCACAACAACATCGCTTCAGTGTTCATAATGATGAAGATAATTACAACAATAATATCATTAATGATGATATTGTTGCTGCTGCTCCTGCTGTTGATGATGACCTACAACAACTAACTTATTCCCACCATGATCAGATGAGGCATCCAACACGAGCTAGCACTAATCCTAACCCTAACATTCCTTCTTTCACCAATCCTCCAGTCCAACCTCCCCCTCTGCCAATCAATCCATACATGCACCATTATCCATATTACCCTCCTCTTCCTCATCACCACCTTCCACCACACCCATCAATGCTGAACTATTACCCGTACCCCGTGAATCCATACTACCAGACTATGAACTACCCTCAAAATTATGTTGATCCTAATTTCAGTGCACGCAGTCGAGGGGTCAGCCCACATTTTAGGAGTCTGGACCCTGCTCGGAAAGACATTCCACTGAGGAAGGATTCCAGTTTTGGAGGGCTGTCCGAGTCTCAGATGCGACTTGCTTCTCAAGGTCAATATCCGGGTCAGAAGTCAAGGAGGGAATCTATGTCAGCAAGTAGGTCGGGTTATGCATCCATGATGGGGCAGGATGGAAGCCATCCCAGAGGTACAGCACGGCCGAGTAGTGTTGTTTCTGATTACTTTTCAGGGCTGAACTTTCTAGAGAAGTCAACTAGTAATTTTGAGAAAGATTTTCCAAGTTGCAACTATCAACCTTCCGTCACTCCGGCTGCTATATCATCTCATCTCCAAGATAATCCACAACAGAGGAATTCAATCTCTTCCCCAGGCTTCTACCCCTCTCACACATTGCAGTACTCACCGTCGAAGGAAGAAGAAAACATGAGATCTGTGATGCTGTTGGATGATTATGATAACGATTACGACGCGGATCTTGATAATGATATTCAACAGCAGCAGAGAGATAATGATGCGGTTAAACAGTGCCAGCAGGCTGAATTTTTTGTGGTTAATTTAGAGGCCCCTAGACGGCCAAAACCAGAGATTGGTCTCAACAGAACCAAAAGTAGATCTGTTAAATCAGCCGGGGTACAGGGTAGCTCCTCCCCTGAAGTTGCTGCCACAAATAAGGGGGAAGCTGTTATATCGGCTGCTACTGCTTCTACTTTAGCTGCCACAGCTGCTTCTAGTAGTGGTGGTGGTGCTGCTGTTCCAGATGTGGTGGGGAGGTTGAAGAATGTTCCACACTCATCATCATCTCTGTCGAAAACAGATGAAGATAACTCGGAAACTGGATCTGTTGGATTCGTTATTGATGATAATGAATTGGATATGGTTAGTGATGCTGTTGGTTTCTTTTGTTGAAGTTTTATTTGAGGAAATATTTCTTCTAAAACGATTTGCAGAGTAATTAACATGCTGATTATGTTGATTGATTGATGTTCAGGATTGCTTTTTTTTCAATTTTGTTTCAAATTCATCTCTACTGGTTACTTTCTCTAGCTAGCCAGAGACAGATTACTTTTTTAAACCCGTCACCAAACGCAATACAAAAACTGTTGGCTAAATTTGTCAGGGTGAAATGGAAAGAGTGAAAAGCCGTCTGGCAGAACTTCAACAGAGAAGGAAGGAAGAACTAGAGCAGAAGAAGAATAAAATAAGTAAAGATCAACTTGTTAAGAGGGAGCAACAAAGGTTTCATTCACCTATCATATATGTATCTGCATCTAATTTTAGATTTTGTCTTCGGCCATTTGTTTGTTTGTTTGTTTGTTCGAATGAGTGCCTGTGTCCAGAAGAAATCAATCAAGATATAAGTCGCCTTAATTTCTTTGAGTTATACTTCTAAAAATCATGCACATGATCCACGCCAATCAGGCTGAAAGATGAAAAGATGCAGCAAAAGAAGCAGGAAGAGAGACACCGGCGCGAGGCCATCTTCCAGCAGTACCTACAACGCAAAACAGCTGACCTCAATGACAGCAACAACTCAACGGACGATGACGTCATCAACAACAACAACAATTCTTCTAGATCATCGTCCAACAACGCTTCGAACAGCAAGCAATCTTACAAGCAGTCATCGGCATACAACAGCAACAAAGTTAACGGTAGTAGTACAGGTAGTTATAGTGGTGCAAGCAAGTCTACGCTTACCTCTGCTTCCATCTCTCCCTCGTCTAGACAGACGACTAAAACTCGAGTGTCGTCTGCCACAAAACAGAGGCCACATAGTCAGCTGATTACCAGTAGTAACGTTACTGGTAGTAATAATACTAATGTTGTGGCTGGTAGTAGTAATGGGTCAGTAACTTTTAAGAAGGATAGCGTACAAGGTTATTTTTGTTTGCTGTTAATGATTGTTTCTCTGTCTGCTATTATTTGTTTGTTTTGTTTGTTTGTTTTGTCTTGTATATTCTTGTATGTATGTATGTATGTATGTTATTTACTATACATGGTATTTGTAGTAAAATTAATAAAAGTAGTAGTAGCAGCAGTAGTTGTAGTAGTAGCAGCAGCAGTAATAGTAGCAACAGTAGTAGCTGTAGTTGTTTTATTTAGTCACTTTCTTTTTAAAATTCAATGGCTTTGCTCCTAGATAGATAGACTGCTCTTAATTTATAGCTACAAATATACACTAATCACATCTAAAAGCATCAGGATTTTTTTTCAACTGTATAACTAACACTGAAATAAATTAAAAATTTTTTGACATAAGTTGACACGCGCGCACCACGCACTCACGCACACACGCACACACACAAACATACATTTATACATTCATCCATACATGCTACATTTATACAATATGAATACATACAGATGTATATGCATGCACTGCGCATAGGTAGGATTGTCAGTTGTACATTAGCTTGTACATACAGACACTCGCACATACACACACATACACACACACACATGCATACATACACACACATACTAACATACATTACTTTAGCATATTTATAATACAAAACTACACACAATAACACATAACATTTTATAGTGACACACACACACAAACACACAGGCAGCCAAAACACACTCCACATTACATTAACAATTAGATGATTCTGTAATTGGATCCAAACAACTACAGCAGCAACAACTACATCATCAGCAACAACTACAACAACAACAACATCCCTTTACAGCTGATGTTGTTGTTAACATGAATGATCCATTTGATTCTAATAAGAAACAAGGTCAACCATGATGTTTGTTGTTATTGTTGCTATTATTATTATTTATATTATTGTTATTATTATTTATATTATTGTTATTGTTGTTGCTATTGTTGTTATTAAATTTATTGTTGTGTCTGTTCTGTTGATGTGATTTATTGTGGTTACAAATTTTTTTCTGGCTTGAAATTTCCTCTTTCTCATGTCTGTTTTTTCTTGTTTCTTTATGTGTGTGTGTGTACGTGTGTTTGTACGTGTGTTTGTATGTATGTTTGTATATGTGTTTGTAATTTACTGTGTGTATATGTACGTACGTATGCATGTGTGTGTGTGCGTGTGTGTGTGTGTTTGTACGTGTTTATAGGTTTGTATAAGCATATACATTTACGTCTGGGACACCTTTGAATCTCTGTATATGTAATTGCACGTGTGTTTTTATGTATTTGTGTGTGCGCGTGTGTATGTATGTATTTGTGTGTGTGCGTGTGTATGTATGTATTTGTGTGTGTGCTTGTATGTGTTTTTCCAATGGATACTTTCATGGATACTTTCATAGGCAGTTATTTTTGTTTATACAACCAAACTTGTTTCGCAATTTGTATTCTGTTTCGGAATTTCAAAAGTTCGTAGGTATGTTTGTCTATTTGTGCGCGCGTGTGTGTGTGTGTGTGTGTGTGTGTTTGTTTACGAAATTGATGTATTAATTTTGTTACCTTCCTTATCTTCTAACAGAAAGATTTTCAAGATTTCTTAGTTGTGGCAGTGATGGAGGCAGTGAGGATAACTATACAGGTGTGTGTGTGTGTGTGTTGTATGTGTGTGTGTGTTTTGTATGTATGTGTGTGTGTGTGAATGTGTGTGTGAGAGTGTGTGTGTACCTTCTTTTGTGTCATTCTGTGTACAGTGAAGGATTGTTGGTATGTGTTTGTTAGTATCTTCATTGAGGATTTTGTTTTAACTAACTGTTCTGTTAATTTGTCATTGTCTGTTTAATTAGTTAGTTTGTTTATTAATTGTTTGATCAGTATTTTGTTGATTTAATTGATTAATTAGTTGATTGATTGATTGATTGATTGATTAAACGCGCTGTCTTTCCAAAGGCTTAAAATTATTTGTGAAGCCGAATCAGAAGTCAAACAAGAACATCATCATCAACGCCATCAAAGACTGCTGTCTGGCTGGAACTGTCAACAATGAACTGAAGAATAAAGTTATTGAGGTTGGTTGGATAGTTGGTTGGTTGGCTGGTTAATTGATTGATTGATTGGTTGGCTGGTTGATTGATTGGTTGATTGGATTGTTAGTTTGTTGATTGGTTTGTTGGTTGGTTGGTTGATTGGTTTGTTGATTGGTTGGTTGGTTGATTGACTGGTTGGTTGGCTGATTGAGATATTTTTTTATATGAGTGACGTTAACAACCCTATCAACTGCCATATAAACCAATCAAGCAAACCAAATCAACCAAACCAATTAGGAGATCAATCAAAGTGACTCCAAGCACTTTGTGGTGCTATTTCGAGATGCTGGCCTGCAGTACAGAGCCCTCTACTCGTACAACCCTGATAAGCAAGAGGTCTTCAAGATCCACGGTGTTGGCCCCAGACAGCTGGTTGATAAGACTATGGAGAAGTTTTTCAAGTGGGTTGTCAATCAATCAATCATTCAATCAATCATTCAATCAATCATTTAATCAATCATTCAATCAATCAATCAATCAATGAATCGATCGATCATTCAGTAAGTCAATCAATCAGTCAGTCAATCAGTTTTTCTTTCAACTTGGTTAATCGATCGTCTACATTCATAATATCATCTTCACCATCATGTTTACCATCATCTTCACCATCATTGTAATCATTAATCGCATCTACTTTGTAACTAATAATGACATCATCTTCATCATCGTCGTCGTCATCGTCCTCATCATCATCCTCATCATCATCAGGTATAACTCCGGTGCGAAGAACTTCAGTGAAGTCACATCCACAAAACACCTATCATCCACCATTGACGGCGTCACCATACCCGCCTGCATGTGGACCAAGAAAAATACTGCAGCCACTGCAGCTACAGCAGTCGCCACAGCTACCACTGCAGCCACCAACGCGAGTGTTATTAATCCTCCGAGTGCAAACGCTGACATTACTACCAGTAGTGTCAACGGTAATAATAAGCAGTAGTTTACATCAATGTTAACATTGATGTAAACACGCTACTAAGTGGTTGGCGCCCCTGACGCTGCTGTGAGCGCTGCTGTAGATGACGTCATTATCATTATTATTATTATTATTATTTTTGTTGTTATTATTATTATTATTATTATTATTATTATTATTAATTATACTAAAATCTACATCGTTTCCACGCTGGTATATAACATATAAATACTGACAAGTAGTAGTAGCGGTAGTAGTAGTAGTGGTAGTAGTAGTAGTAGTAGTAGTAGTAGTAGTAGTAGTAGTAGTAGTATTAATATTGATGGGGTGGGTGTTTAGTTGATTTGAAAAGCTCGAACGCTAATTGGTTGTTTCGTTGGAGTGATTTGATTGGTTGGCTGCTGGCTGCTATGATTGATTTTGATCGGTCGGTTGGTTTGTTCTGGATGTATGCTTATCAGTATTGTGGTTGTCCTTTGCTGTTGTTGTAGTTATTATTGTTGTTGTTGTTGTTGTTGTTGTTGTTGTTTGTGTTGAGATTTGATTATGGAAAATGTACATCGCGCGCTCATTAAGCTTGGTTTATCATTATTGTACTTATATTGAGAATTAAAATAAGAATAATTATAATATTAATAATAATATTATTAATAGTAATAATAGAATTATTATTAATATAATATTATTAATATTAATTATAGAATTAATAATATTAATTTTATTGGTAGTAGTAGTAGTTGTTGTATTCTCTCTTATACGTGATTGCTAGATGGTAACAGCATCGATGAAAGAATTCTCTTTCTCTCTCTTTTTCTCTCTCTCTCTCTCTGTCTCTCTCTCTCTCCTACATTCGTTCATCTATTCAATCATTCATTCATTCGTCATCCAGACATTCATTCATTCATTTACGCAGTCATTCATTCATTCACTCGTTTTTTCTCACTGAATTCACTTTAGTGCATTGTATCTGCTGTTTGGCCGCTTTATTGGTGTGTGTGGTTTTATATATATATATATATATATATATATATATATATATATACATATACAACACACGACCACACACATACACATAAACACATAAGCACACATATTTAAAGAAATTAGTTTTTCTTTCATTGTATTTTTAGATTACTTTTCACAAAATTTTCGACCTTTCGATAACCGCTGCTAAAAGTGTGTTTGTGTGTGTGTGTGTGTGTGTGTTTATTTGTGTGTGTATGTGTGTGCGTGCGTGTTGGTGTATATAATATAAATGTATACATGCATTTTTTTATGTTTGATTTACGATTTGATTGATTGATTGTACGTTGGCTGATTGGCTGGTTGATTGATTGATTGATTGGTTGATTGATTGATTGATTGATTGATCAATCGATTGATTAGCTCATTCATTTATTTATTCATTTATTCTTTCATTCTTTTTTTCTTTCATTCATTGTTAGAATGTTTGGTACCGTTTGAATTAAGTAGAAAAAGTGTTGTTATATAATGAATGAATGAATGAATGAATGAATGAATGAATGAATGAATGAATGAATGAATGAATGAATGAATGAATGAAAATAGCCAATAAAGTAAAGTCAGATGGATTATGTTTATAAAGTACTCGCCATTCAACATATCCAACTCCAGAAATGATAAAGTCATATAGATGAAAATATTAATTATTATTTTTTAAAAATAAGATTATAAATATATATAATAAATAAAATTATAATATATATATTATGATAATTATTATTATTTATAATTATTTGTTTTTATTATTTTATTATTATGGCTTTCAGCACCTTAATTTGTGACATTATATAAGTGTTTTTTTGTGTTTAGACATGTGTTCATTCATTCATTCATTTGTTTAATTCTTTCGTTCGTTCACTCATTTATTAATTTACCCATTCATTCTTCATTCATTCATTTGCTCATTCTTCATTCATTCACTCATTCATTCAGCAGAAGAGCTATTAATTTTTTGTGTGTTTTTTTTACAATTTCATTCATTATGTTCATTTGACAATAATAGTAGTAATAATTTTTATTGTTATTATTATTGTTATTATTATTAATCATGATGGAATTTCACTTTTAAACAATTGTAAAAAGTTTCGTTTTTTGTTTCAGTTTCACTTTCTTTTTTTTTTGTTTTGTTTGTTAGACAATTTTCATTAGAATCTCACAAAATTGTAAAAATTTCTTTTTGTTACTTAAATAGTTTTTTCACACACACACACACACACACACACGAAGATACATACACACACACACACACACACACACACACACACACACACACACACACACACACACACACACACACGAAGATACATACACACATACATGTGTAAATATTAGCTAAGCTACTCAAGTTACTATTCGTTTGATCACATATTTTTATTCATTAAGTATTTTTTTTCACAATTTCTTGTGTTAGTATCTTGGACATGTTGGGTTTTTTGTTTGTTTTTTCTCTCCATTCTTTGCATTGTTATAAATTCTAGTCAATATGCTTTACTGTCATTAATGATTCGTTTGATTTGTTTTATTCGTTCGTTCGTTCGTTCGTTCATTCATTCATTCATTCATTCATTCATTCTTACATTCGTTCGTTTGTTCATTTCTTGATTTGCTCATTCATTCATGCAGTCCTTTAGTCAGTCAGTCATTCATTCATTCTTTCTATCGATTCTTTAGCTATTCTTTCATTCAATCATTCATTCATTTAAAAATTTAGCCAACTATAAATTAATTAATTCATTCATTCATTCTACTGAACATTCATTCATTCGTTCATTCATTCATTCATTCATTCATTCTACTGAACATTCATTCATTCGTTCATTCATTCATTCATTCATTCATTCATTCATTCAATTCACTCGCCATATTCTTTTTCTTTCATTTCATTACAATTTAATACAACGAGTCGATCTTTCCTATTCATTTAAATGATTATTTTGATAATGTTATATATGTATGTATGTATGTATGTATGTATGTATGTATGTATGTATGTATGTATGTATGTATGTATGTATGTATGTATGTATGTATGTATGTATGTATGTATGTATGTATGTATGTATGTATGTATGTATGTACGTGTTTGTGTATGTTAAAACCAAAACATGATGAGTGACACTGAACTGTCAAACATCAAGTAACATATGGATTAACACTTTGATTTGTCGTTAATTGCACGTGTCGGCATTCAGTTGGATATTTTCAAGCACACAGACACGCAGGAACCGCTGCAACAAGCACGAAATGTGGTTAGTTGCGAAAAACAGTTCCCTGCTGTCGCCCGATCTGACGCTGATCATTTTACATATTGCCTTAAGAAATTTAAGGGTATTGGGGTCCATCGGGCCGAGAACCTCGATACATATTGGCAAGAATTCCATCGAGGGGAGGGCGTTCCCATATTTTTTCATTTTCTCGTCCGCTGCCCTGGTCGCGACCAAACCGCATTCTTTACTTGTCAGGTTTACATATCGTTCGGCAAGGGTGCCAGGGACCGTAACATCCCACGCCAAACATCTGCCGGCTCTCCAAGGTGTTAGTGTGCATCAGTCCGGGCGCCTACCATCATGCGCAGAAATGCCGGAGAACCTTGAGAACCGGGATTGATGCCTTGGAAAAGAGCCGACAAATGTATTCGTTTAGCGCTGACCGACAAACCAAACCGTGGTGCCCAAACTCGTCCGCCCCAGCGCCACATCGGCACGTGTATTTATTTTGAATGACCAGGCCAAGTCTGAAGCCAATGGCAAATCTCACAGACTCGTCGTCAAGCCTGGTGCCCACAGAGGTGTTGGGCCACGATCTCAACCACCCACAGCTGGCAACGCTGGACATGGCCAACAAACGAGCGGTGGAAAAGTCGTCGCCGCATGAAGACAACAAATTTTGAAAGATTTTTTTATATTCTTCGTTCAAAATTTGGACGTACGTACTGTCCCCCGAGGCGGACACTGGGGGAAGAATATCGCGGCACTGGAAAAACCGGTGGAGCAGGGAAGACTGCAGGTCGAGAGTGGCAGCGGCAGAAGAATTATAAACAACAGGATGTATGTATGTATGTATGTTTGTATGTTTGTATTTATGTATGTATGTTTGAATGTATGTTTGTATGTACGTACGCCTGTATATAGTAGATCTAATAATGTTTAAAAAACCAGAGATGATGATGACAAGGATGATTAAGATGATGAGGTTGATGGTAATAACAATAATGAGTTATTTATGTATATATATAAACACAGCATATATACATACATACATCATTACATCCATACATACATACAAACATACCATACGTACATACATACAAAATATATACATGTATATTGTAGCGACAATATTTTTCCACTTCTTCAAATGTAACAATTGCTTTCATTCGCTTCTTCAATCGCATGGATTATTGTAATTTGAGTTATAATATATATATATATAATAATAACTATACATTCACTCATATAATTATTATATAATTTATATATAATTATTTCATAATTATTATATAATTATTATATATTCACTCACTCACTCAATCGCGCTCGTTTTGCTACTTACAGATACCAGATATTATTTGTGAAATTTTAAATTATATTATCATAATCGTTATAATTATTATAATTATTATTATTATTGTTGTTGTTGTTTTTATAAATACATCAAGCTTTACTCCTCTTCTCTTACGTTATTATTATTATTGTTGTTATTCTTTTTAGTTATGGTTTTTAATTGGTCGGTTTTTTAGTACTGCAATTAATCTACTTATATATATATATATATATATATATATATATATATATATATAGTTCAATATATAGCATTCCATATAAATTGTACAGCTTTATTTTTCATTTTGTGTGTGTGGTGTGTGTGTGTGAGTGTGCGTATATATATATGTGTGTGTGTGCGTGTGTGTTTCTGTATGAGTGTCTGTTTAGTTTCAGCAAATCATATGCACTGTTATATAATTATTATTATCGTCAATGTTATTATTATCTATGCTGTTGCAGATTTTTGATGAATTTTTTATTAATTTTTACTGTTAGTATTATTATGCTTATTATTATTGTTGTTTTTATTATTATTATTATTATTATTACCGTGAATGAATCTTAGTCGTTACAAAATTTTCCCCAAAAAAATGGAATTCGTCTTTAAATTTAAATTTCTTTGTTTTTCGCTACCTTAACGCAAAAATTGCTTGGCATTGACGTCATCGTGACGTCATCATAGTCATCGCATCTTCCATGATCATCATCATGATTACTATAACTATTATCATAATTCTCATCATCATCGTCGTCGTCGTCATCATCAGATTCGTTCATATACCTCGTCTTAATTATCATCATCGTCATCATTATGTTATCATATTATGAATAATCGTACCAGAGTAAATTTTTCCGTCATACTCATCATCTCTCTCCTCGTCTTTATCACCGTCATCATCTCTCTCCTCATCATCTCTCTCCTCATCATTATCATCATCATCTCTCTCCTCATCATTATCATCATCTCTCCCCTCATCATTATCATAATTTATATAATCACCATCACCGTTTTTATTATTATTAATTATCATCATCATTGTACTTTTGAAAATTGGTCACAGCATTAAAAGTCTCAGCATAATTTTCCATTTTCTGTTCACTGATTGCTGTTCGTTATTATCTTTACAATTATTATTAATTTATTATGATTTATTATTAATAATTTGTTATTATTATTATTTATTTTATGCGTGCTTGTAACTATTTAATTCAATCTTGCTTACGTGTTGTAAAGATAAATATTTACTTGTGTGTCTGCTTGTTTGTTGGATAGACCTTCAATTGAATAATTGAATGAACCATTCAAACCCTATATTTTTAATACAATAATTATTATATTATTATTATTATTATATAATATTACGCTATATAAATATTATTATTATTGTTGTTGTTGTTGCTGTTGTTTATTATTCTCATTATTATTGCACATACGGTTTAATTTTATATGTGTCTATGACAATATTAATCTTTTTCATTATTCTTTGGTCGTCATTGTTTATTTTTTATTCGTTTTTTTCTGTGTTTCTCTTTCTTTCATTCACTCACTCACTATTTATTCATTCATTCATTCATCTATTCATTCATTCACTCATCCATTCATTCATTCATTCTCTCTTTTTAATTAAAGTTTTAATTTTATGCCTTATTTAATTTAAGAAACGAGAAATTATTTCACATTATTTACTTATAAAAATTTGAAAAAATCAATTATGGTGAAGATGGTATATATTTATATATGTGTGTGTGTGTGTGTGTGTGTGTGTGTGTGTGTGTGTGTGTGTGTGTGTGTGTGTGTGTGTGTGTAAACAGAGTAGAAGAATGTTATTCACAGTAAAGATGTTTTAAAAAATGTCAAGATGTCAATAATTTTCTGTAATATGAATGAAAATAATATGGAATGCTTTGTAGGTATGGAGAAGAATAAATAGTTAAATATAGTTATTAGGTATAGTAAAATGAAAAATAATCATTTTGCAATATAAAAATATAGATCAAATAGCAATCACAAATATGAAAAATGACGATTTTCACAAGAATATTCATAAATAATATGAGAGGTTTTTTTTTGTAAAACATTGTATTCTAAAACTCTGAATGACTCAAGTATTACAAAAATATGTCTTTGACTTGAAAATTATTTAACTTTATATTAACAATTCTTATAAGGTTTACGAAGAAAACAACAACATTAACTTTGAAAGTTCACTTTTAAACATCGACTGGCCCAACACCCATTTCAACCATTTCAAGACTGTTAATACTGTTCAATTCTTGAGAACTGTTTCTACTGATTTTATCTAGACCCCCCTGTGAGAACAAATTAGTGACACTACTGCTGACCCAGCGAGACCATTCAGTCAGTGATAGTGTTGAAAGATTTAGGTAGTTGGTGTTGTAGGCAGGGCCCTGGTTGCACTCTTTCAACTGTTTCTCTTGAATGTGATTGGTGATTATCGTTTGCAAGACGTTAGGCAGTTCTGTTGCACTGGGTTCATCTCGAGAGGCTTTCCATAGCTGACGTATCACCTGTAGGCAGATTTTTTTGATATTTCATAATACTGTATGACGTATGTACAACAAGACAATTGCAAACTTTAAATTTAAAAATACGTGTAACTTATGTTAGTAAGTTTAACTTTTAAAACAAAATGTGAATAAATGACTTACTTCAGTGCAGTCATCTGGATCAAGTCTGTAGCACAATTCCTCCAGTTCTAATTTCTTTGCCTCAGATATGCTTTGAATTTTTGGTTTATTCGTAACGAGCCACGAATAATCAACTCCAGTTTTCTGAATTTTCATCTCTTTTTCTTTCTCCAATCGTCTCATTTCTGCCAATTTTATCTGCCAGTTTAATTCACACATAATTAATTCGGCGACTTTTTGCTTGGGATTGGGTTCCCCTAATTTAACAGACCTCTCCGGTAGCCAGCTTTTGAACCAGGTAACCACGGACAACCAGCTACTAACTTTATCTCCGTTTTCCTGGTTGTTATTACAGTTGTGCAAGTTTTCATTTTCCGTTTCCATTCTTGAAATTTTTAAATTTTAAAAAATTTTCGTTTTTATTCAGCTTCTTTAAAAACTAATCGAATAAAATTAATTTAATACTTAATTTTTTAAAATTATTTTCGAAATTGTAAGACTAAAAGGAAACTGCTATTTTAAATGCTTTGACATCTGAAATCATTAATAGAATCTGAACTATAGTACATTAACTTAATGTTGACCAGGATGCCTTCAAGTGGCCCGTGATACATATATATATATATATATGATATATATATATGATATATTTTATATATATATTCTATATATATATATACCCGTAATTTACAATAAATATTTATCAACCATTATATTTAGTAAAAGTTCAACATTATTGCTGCTCTTGTTTTGAATAAAGCGTATTATGAAAAGAATACTTACTTGAAGTCATATATCTCTACCTTGACTTGCTTTCTATGCAAAACCAGGGATATAAATATAATATCCATGTACAAAACTTACAAAAATTACTGTTAAGTAAATATCAATTTATTTTATGAAAATGACATAAAAAAAATAACTATCTTTCAACTGAGCAATGTTAACAACAGCTTTTAAGTAGAATTAAGTCTTAAATATCAACTAATAAAGTCTTAAAGTGTAATTGTAAAACATAAAACAGAAAAATAGCAATAAGAATGACATTCTATTCAATTTTTTTGAATCCTAGTAAGTTTTTAAACTGTTCGGCATCAAGTTTTTGAGGAAATACGAGACCAGGGCCCTGTGATGGAAATTGCTTCGTACAAATGTCTGCTTTCCTGATTCCAGAAAAAGTTGCCAAACATTCAGCAAGTTCTGATTCTGTCATAGGTTCTCCGTTGTTTAACAACTGCTTAACAATTTCTTCCTCTTCAATGACAAATGTACCTTCATCGTTCTTCTTACCAAGAACTCGAAAAGCCGACTGAATCTGCTGCTCTTGCGAGTAATTGACAGGTCTGTGGTTGATGTAGAGCTTTAAAAACTGGCCAACGTCAATGCTGTTGACGATTTCACCGGTTTCAGCAAAATTTTCGTACCTAACTTCGTTAATCATCGTAAAAATTTCTTGTTCAGTTGGGAAAAACCCGAGCGCTCTCATGATGCTTGGAATTTCCGTCAGTGGAACGACGGCACCAACGCTGCGTTTCTCCATAGTGTGTATTCCCTGATTTCTGATCTGAGCAAAATAAAATAAATTTTCCAAATGGTACATAAACAATGAGTTCATGCCCTCGTTTATTTGCTCGTAAAAAGGAGCAAGATCTGAACCTCCGAGACGTTCCTGAACCTCAAGTGCCGCCAGGTTGATGGACCACATCATGAGGCAGGCCGAAGACCCACCCACACTGAACATGTACTTTCCGTCTGAGCTCAATACAATATTTTTAACACCGGCTGGATGGGATATCATCCCGAATGAGCGGTGCTGGTTTCCGGTGACGGGTAGTAGGGAAATGGCAATTTTATCCCCAAGCATGCACGCTATGAAGTTCGTCGTTTCAGTGTTACTACCTAATTTGACGGAGGATGCGATAAACTTTTCGACGGGAGAACCAAATTTTGGACCGAGAAGAGTTTTCCTGCACATTCTAGAGAGTGAATTGAGTAATTTAAACTTAAACTGGTCGTTGCAGATTAAAATAAAATCGTCTCTACTCAGTCTTGGGTAGGAGGACATGCACAATGGCAGTGCACTCTGCTCTATTCTGTCGCGACGCTTCAAGCCTAAACCATTTAAACCTTTCACGATTTCATATTCGGCGAGATAGCGATCCAGCGAAAGTGAATACAATTTGATTGCGCTGCTTTCAGCACTTGTTCTAAAGAGAATCGTCCTGATCGATTTATTGTGCGCCTTATAACGTCCGATAAACTTGAAATTTTGATTTTCGTCGATCCATATCTTGTCTTTCACGATGCTGTACAAAGTAACTGCATGGCCAGCATCTGCGGTCGCCATATACTGCATGTTGTGAGAAAATATGATGTGGGTTACCGCTTCATTAGTATCATTCAGGTAGGTTTTACAGAAAGATCTCAGGTTTAATCCGTGCAAAACTTCTACTTTACCATTTGATAATCCAACTGCTAACATGCTTCCATCGACGTTATATTTCAAGCAGGAGATGGCCTGTTTACCGTTCTCGAAAAGTTTCGACGCCACCGAATCACCATTTTTGTAATGTAGTAATTTCAAAAAACCGTTCTGACCACCAACGGCGATGAGGGGTTTGAAAGGGTGGATGTCCATTGCCACCACTGAGCAGTCGAAATCATCGCTAACTATGTCATATTTGGTCCCGTTTGCCGTGACGTACACGAACCGAGCCATGGACGTTGCGAATATGAAATTCGGAGTCGTAAAGGCGTTACCTTTTAAATAAGATTCGAGCATAAATGAATCATCTTTACTTTTTATAGATTCCGAGCAGAAGTCAAACGATATACTCGTTATAGAACCCAGGTTAACATCCTGGAACCAATTCACCAATTTTAATGTTTCGTCGTAAAATTTAATCTGCCCGATCGCATCACCGGTGACAATCATCTTATTGACAGTTGTTAGGACAGTGATTGGTTTATTTTGCATTCGGACAATTTTTTGAATCCTCTTGAATGGCGTCAATCCATTCAATAAATGAGACTTGTACTTCTCCCAGACGACAAATTTTCCGGAATTCGTGGCGGAAAGTGCCGAATGGACGTTCTTAAAGAAGACGGTTGTCGTGAATTTTCCGATCTTATGCAGATCGGATGCGGTCATCTGATGTGAATAGGACTTTATCATACTTTCATTCCACGCGTAGAAGACCACCCGGGTCTCGCTGTTAGAAACAAGTTGCGAACTGTCGTCTGCGTTGAATATTATGTCCTTTTGGTATCCGTAAGCTGGATTTATCCGAATCTCAACGATGGGAATATCGCTGGGATCTGTCCAGTTCCAAATTGTTAAAAATTGTACAGGATTGGCACTGATAATAGCCAGGTAAGTATTGGTGTTTGACATGGCGACAGCTGAAACGCCGTACTCTTGAAAATTAAAAAATGTTTTGACCGGCTTCAGCTGTTTAGTTTTGAGTAAGACTTGCCAGACGTTAACGATACTGTTGGGTCCCTTGTCACCAACGATTGCCATTTTTTTGTCGTGCGTTGCAGCTAAACAAGAGATACTATTTCTATGACCTTGCAAGATGTATTCCTCTTTGTTCTCAACATCGTAAATAACTCCGCAGTGAGAACAGGCGTAGAGAATTGATAATTCTTGACCCTGAGACATGCTGAGAACTGGTAGAGATTTTTCATGCCCGAAACATTTAACTAGAGATAACGGAATTCCCAGTAAAGTTCTTGGCTCTTCTTCATTTTCTCCATCATCTTGTGGTTTGGTGGTCAGTTTGATGAGTGGGCAATTAACTTCATAGTTGGGTTCTATCGTGTCAGGTTCGTTTCCTACATCTAGTTCGTCGGGTGGTTGAGCCATGTCAAGGAAACTGGAAGGTCCAAAAACTGTCACTTTGTGTGCGATGCTTGGACACTCCGTCATTGACTCCCAAGATGGCTGTGGAGATATCTTTTCAAAATCTTGCGAAGGTTTTAGCGGGATGGTCTCTGAAGGGCTCTGTATCTTATCATCATTTACGGGTAACATTTTTTCACTTATTTCCTCTTCCTCGTCTTCTTCCTCGTCTTCTTCTTCTTTAACATCCTCCTCTCCTTCCAGTTGATTTTCTAAATCAGAATCATAATCAAATGCGAGAGTTCCAGATTGTCCATCTGGATCCGATCTATTTGATTTCGAACGAGTGCTTCCATCTGCTGTGCTCATTTTCAACGTTCCCTCTTCTTCAGTTTCGTTTATATCAGAAAATTTTTCCCCAATTTCACTACTTGGTTGTTTTTCTTCAGTCAGTTCATCTAATTCCTTAACCATAGCGACAGGTTCTGTAAGTATAGACGCTTTCTCATCTTTCAACTCAGGTTCAGACATTTTTCCAATTAATACATTCACGTCTGCGTCTTCGATCGTTGAAGTCGTTAACTTGCGATTCGGGTCTAAGATCTGCATGTCAATTTGGGCAGCTGGATGTTCCGGTTCCGTAACTTTTCTAGGGGTCTCAGTGGGTGGTTTGGAGTTTTCTTGTTCTGGGTAAAAAAAAATTTTCTTACGTTTTTAGAAGTAGGTGAATGATTTTATAAAGCCACTTGAAATTTTGTACGAAAATTAAAAAGTTATTCGTATATTATGTGAAAATATGAAACCTGATTTCACATTATCAGCTTCTTGGAGTTTATCCAAATCACCAATTTCATTTTCCGGTTCATCCGCCATTTTGTATTTCTATAATAATTATTATTATTACTGTATTATAATTTAATTTTTACTATAATATTTATTATTTAATTACATTATCTATAGGATAGGTTCTCCCGTTTTAACTGGCATGTTTCACTGAGTTATTTTCTCAATTATTATTATTAATTAATTAACTAATTAATTAATTAATGAGGTTATTTGTTTAATTTATTATATTTCATTTAAATTAAATTTGTTAATAATAGTAATAATAATCGAGGCAGACGTTTCTACAACGATAATAATAATAATAACAAGTTTTTTTTTATTATTGCCATTATTAAGGCGCTCTCAGTAAATGTTACCATAACGACAGCAAAGTTGTTAAAGTGTTATCAAAAATCAAAAAACTTGTCATTTCATTCGTTCGTTCATTCATTTATTCGTTCCTTCTTTTGTAGTTCTTTCGTTCGATCGTTCATTTAATTCCTTCATTTATTCATTCATTCAAGCCATCATTCTTCCATTCATAATGTATGAATGTTCGCATGCATGCATACATTCACACATTACATTCATTTGTTCGTTTGTTCGTTTTATTATTCATTCACTCATTTATGAGAAAGAGAGAGAGAGAGAAAGAGAAAAAGAGAGAGAAAGGAAAGAAGAGAAAAAGTGAAAGAGAGAAGGAGAGAGGAAAGGAGAGATGAAAGAAAAAAGAAGAAAATTAATAATTTTCCTTGATAGATGGCAGTTGAGTAATTAGAACGAAGTTGTTCGCTTGTTTGCTTTGTATGTGCTTGCACGTTTGCAATGCAGCCATACAAAAACATACAAAAGCATACAAACAAACAGATACAGAAATATACATACAAACATACAAATGCATAACTATACAGACGCATACATACACACATACATTCAAAGATGAATACATAAACACATACACGCATACAAAATCATATAAATACAGACACATATATTGTTTGGGTGTTTATGTGTGCGTGCGTGTGTGTGTGTGTGTGTGTGTGAGTGTATGTGTTTGTGGTATTAAAATACAAAACTGCCAAACCTTTTGAAGGTATATATATACACGTTCAAAATGTTGTATCACATCCGTATTTTTGTAAAAAAAAATCATTAAATACACTTATAATAAATGTGATGTAACACTATGCAATACATGAACAACTGAATGCCATTATGGAAAAATATAAACAAAACCAAAAAACAAATAAACAAAAAAAACGAACCATAGATCCATGATAAAAACACAAAAATAAACATAGATACAAAATTAAACGTAGATACAAATATAAACATAGATACAAAAATAAACATAGATACAAAAATAAACATAGGTAAAAAAATTTAGGTATATAACGCGTAGAGCAACATAACCAAAAATGTAAACAAACACGTAAACAACAACATGAAATTTTTTTTTAATTTTAAAAAACATAGAAAAATAAGTGTAAACAATGCAATAAATAAAAATGATAAAAAACATAAACAAATATGTAAACAAAATGGAGACAAAAGAATATAAATAAGGAAATTAAAGAACATAGACATTGCACACACGAACATAGACATAAAAATCATAACCAAAAAAAGAACAAAGAAATTTTAGTGGCATAGAAATTGCAGCGTTTGTCTGGCCGTCTGTTTGTGTAGTTGTGTATTAAAAAGGTTGCGATCCTATTATTGCTCATCTTGAAAAAATTGCTCCGATTTTTTTTTCTCAGTATTTACACGAAGAGCTTCTCAAATTAAATGAAAAAATGTCTACTGCTACTACTACTACTACTACTACTACTACTACTACTACTACTACTACAACTACTACTATTACTACTACTACTACTACTATTACTACTAATACTACTACTAATGCTACTACTCTTGCTGCTACTACTGCTGCTGCTGCTACCGCTGCTGCTGCTACTACAACAACTGCGGCTGGAGCTACTTTTACTGCAACTAGAGATATTTATATCATATTGTGTGTCATATTCGTTTCAAATTAGCATCAAATTCACGTCATGATTACGTCATGATTACGCCATCTAAGGTAGAACAGGCGACAGTATGGAAATTTTTTTAAATTTTATCCACCTAGGAAAACATAAATGGCAGTAGTAGTAGCAGTAGTAGCAGAAGCAACAGCAGCAGCAGCAGCAGTAGTAGTAGTAATAGTAGTAGTAATAGTAGTAATAGTAGTAATAGTAGTAGTAGTAGTAATAGTAGTAGTAGTAGTAATAGTAATAGTAGTAGTAGTAGTAGTAGTAGTAGTAGTAGTAGTAGTAGCAGCTGTAGCAGCAGTAGTAGTAATACTCATTATATGAAATAGGAAAGTAGCATGTACACATACACATACGTACATGCATATGGTGAAATTTTTAATGTACTGTGAATACTTGTGTACATTTGTATGCGTGTGTGTGTGTGTGTGTGTGTGTGTGTGTGTGTGTTGGTTTGTAAGTATTTGTGTATGTCTGTGTGGGGCGTGTGTGTGTGTAATTCTTAAAAAAGAAGATGTTTTTCCTAGAAATGATTTTAATTGAGGTTTTAAAAGTTCTGCAAATTAGATGAATATTTTTCCATTCCAAAACTTCCCCAGAGTCTTCTTATTTTTCAATTATTTTTCTTAATATTATGCTTATTATTATTAGTGTTATTATTATTATAATTATTGTTGCTATTATTATTATTATAATTATTTTTATTAATGCTGTTGTTGTTGTTTTTGTTCAGGGCAAGATTGTCTAGTTATAAATATTTGCACGCACGTATGTTCTTCTTTTGTCATCCTGTATCTATCTTTCACTTCTCTCTCTCTCTCTCTCTCACTCACACTCTCTCTTTCTCCCTCTCTCTCTCTTTTTTCTCAGTTATACATACATACATACATACATACATACATACATACATACATACATACATACATACATACATACATTCATACATACATACATACATACGTACGTACGTACAAACGTACGAAGCAAGTGTATATAAGCTTCACCCCATAGTAAATTCAACTCCACAATCCAATAAAAGATGATGTTTATTATGGATAAAAATATTAATTATAGATAATTATAAACGTATGTTTATATCTGTATGTTTGTTTGAATGTTTGTTTGTATGTATGTCTATATGTTTGCTTGTTTGTACACATGTTTGTATGTTTGCTAGTTAGTTTGTTGTTTTATTTGTATGTATTTGTTTATAACAAGTTTTACCTTATCAGCTGACAAATAGTATTATGATGATGACGATGAAGAAGATGATGAAGATGTTGATGAAGATGATGATGAAGAAGATGTTGATGATGTTGATGATGATGAACTATGATCATGGTTGTGATGTTTTTTAAAAAAAGATTTTTTAAATGTTGCATCTGAGGAATGTGAAATAATTATACTCTATCTAGACAAGGTGAGCTGCTTACATTATAATTTGTATTTATATACGTATGATGTCGAGATGGTGCGTACAAACATACATACAAACATACAAACAAACAAAACAAACAAATACAAACAAACATACATACAAACAAACAAAACAAACAAATACAAACAAACAAATAAACTTAAATATTTGTATGATTTTACATATATATATACATACATACATCGAAGCAAACATGCAAACAAATTATAAATTAATTAAATAAATACAAATAAAATTTAATTAAAGTAAAATGCTAGTGAAAGTAATTTAATTTAATTTCCTTTCCCGCCAATTCAACATGGCCTCCATCCCTTATTTAAACATACTATCTCCTTATTTTTCAATTCTCCTGCTTCCGTTTCCGCTGACACTTACTTCCGGTTTAACTATTTCTTTATCTTTGTTTTTTTTTTTTGGATTGAATTTTTTCGCTGTTTACAATTTAAACTAAGAAAGAGAGAAAGAGAAAAAGAGAGAGAGAGAAAAAAGAAAGAGAGGAAGTAAGAGAGAGAGAGAGAGAGAGAGAGAGAGAGAGAAAAGAGAAAGAGAAGAAGTAAGAAAGAGAGAGAAAGAGAGAAAGAAAGAAAGTTAAATTGATTGATAGATGAATAAAATTTTAAAGGAGTTTTTACCCTTTTATCTTTTTTGATTTCGGTTTTTTTATCTTGTTTTATTTTACTTCTTTGCTGAATACTGTAGTCGTCATCATCGTCATCATCATCATTATCAGTAGCAGCAGCAGCAGCAGCTGTAGTGGCGGCAGCAACGACATCACCACCACCATCGTCGTCGTCGTCGTCGTCTTCATCATTTTTTATTCAGATGTTACTTCCCCCTTATTGTTCCACACCGCTCGGACGCCATGACAGTTTCTTTTTGTGATCTTATTTATTTAATGTCTTTTAATTCTTTCTTTCATTCATTTTATCTTTTTTCATCTATTTTAACGCTCGATCGTTCAATTCTTCTTTCATTTATTTAGTTTATTTATCTTTCTTTCAATCTAATCGTTCTTCTTGATACTTATCTATTTCTGTTTTATGTTTTTCATTCATTCATTCATTCATTCGTTCGTTCGTTTATTCATTCATTCATTCATTCATTCATGCATTCATTCATTCATTCATTCATTCATTCATTCATTCATTCATTCATTCATTCATTCATTCATTCATTCGTTCATTCATTCATTCATTCATTCATTCATTCATTCATTCATTCAATCATTCATTCATCCAGTCATTTATTCATTTCATCTTTTTATTGAGCTCATTTTGTATCCTTTCTCTCTACCAATCTTTCATTCCTCTCTCTCTCTCTCTCTCTCTCTCTCTCTCTCTCTCTATCTCTCCCACATACATTTTCCATATTTCTCTCTGTTTTTTATTCATTTCTCTCTCTCTCTCTCTCTCTCTCTCTCTCTCTCTATCTGTCTATCTAACTCTCCCACATACATTTTCCATATTTCTCTCTGTTTTTTATTCATTTTTTCCTTCTCTCTCTCTCTCTTTCAAAAAGGCAATAGCAGATATTCTCCATTTAGGGAAGAAATTTTTTTCCACTGTGAAAAAAACGCATTGTTCCTTGAAATGCACTTAAACAAATCAACAAGATGATGATGACGTTACTACAACTGTTGATGATGATGATGATGAGGATGGTGATGATGACGATGGTGATGATGATGATGATGATGACGACGATGGTGATGGTGGTTATGATTCTTGCGTTGAAATTTTTTCATTTAGGCTAAAAGAAGCGCAATTAATTTGGAACGCTCTGGTAAAAATTACATATGCTATCATTACTATTACTGTCTACTCACTACTACTACTACCACTACGACTACTGCTACTGCTACTACTACTACTACTACTACTTCTACTACTACTACTACTACTACTATTACTGAAGCGGTTACTACTACTATAACTGTCTACTTACTGCTGCTACTGCTGCTACTACTACTGCTACTACTACTACTATTGCTGCCGCTAGTTTACTACTACTACTACTACTACTACTACTACTACTACTACTACTACTACTACCACTGCTACTACTTTTATCATTTTTGCTTTCAAAATTTTTTGAGAGTTAAGATTATATATGCATGCTTTCAAAAGTTCATTATCTGCTTTTTACTTTCTGTCATCGTAATCATCACCACTACCACCATCATCATCATCATCAACAACAACAAAAACAACATCATCATCAGCATCAACAACAACACCATTATCATAACTTTTAATCAACTTTTTACTTTCATTAATATCAATATTTTCCCGGTTTTCAATCTCCCCTTTATATAGGAGCAACCAACCAAGTAGGGCATTAAATATAAATTAACTCTTTCCTTCAAACTCATTAAAGTTGAAATTAATTCTTAGTTTTTTTCCTCTTTCCTTCTCTCTTTCTCTCTCTCTTTCTCTCTCTTCCTCTCTTTATAATTCTTCATTTCTCCCTCTCTCTTTCTCTATTTCTTTCTCTCTCTTTTGCGCTATCTTTCTTTCTCCACCTCTGCAAACTTCTTCCATTTTCATAATTCTTTTGCGATTTCCATGCGTGAATTTTTCTTTCACTCTTATTTTTCTCTTCATTTCAACTCTCTCTTTCTTATTCTTCATAAGTCTTCTCTTTCTCTCTCTCTTGATTACTCTATATCTCTCTTTTAGTTCCTCATTCTCTCTCTCTCTCTCTCTCTCTCTCTAT
>NW_008705398.1:675913-676701 GCF_000326865.2 Helobdella robusta | reverse complement strand
TATGTATGTATGTTTATATGTGTACATACATACGTACAAACATACAAACATACATACAAACAAACATACAGACAAACAAAAATTTGCATCTACATAGCAATTCTAAACATTCTACTGTTGTCCTTATAATATGCTAGACACATAAATAAACCAAAAAAAATTTGCCGGCATTTTTAATATACATACATACAAACAAACAAACATACTTTCATACATACATACATACTTTTTTATGTATATGTATGTATGTATGTATGTATGTATGTATGTATGTATGTATGTATGTATGTATGTATGTATGTATGTATGTATGTATGTATGTATGTATGTATGCATGCATGTATGTATGTATGTATGTATGTATGTATGTATGTATGTATGTATGTATGTATGTGTGTGTTTGTATGTATCCATATACAAACATGTCTAGACAAAATATCTTGACTCGATGGTCAGAGTGCCAATATTTATCAGTCGGTGATGATGATGGTTATGGTATGGTTATGGTGATGATGATGATGACGGTGGTGATGATGATGATGACGGTGGTGATGATGATGATGAATCATTGTTGGCATGGCCACGGATAATTCCAGGTGACGTAATAATGGAAAGATGAAAAAAAAGGCTGCTGAAAACGAATTAATTATTGCTGGGAGGAAAATTGATGATGAAGATGATGATGAAGATGATGATGAAGATGATGATGATGATGAAGATGATGATGATGATGATGATGATGATGGTGATGATGATGATGATGATGATGGTGGTGATGATGATGACGA
>NW_008705398.1:667012-673558 GCF_000326865.2 Helobdella robusta | reverse complement strand
TCTCTCTCTCTCTCTCTCTCTCTCTCTCTGTCTCTTTCTCTCTCTCTTTTTCTTTCTCTTTCTTATTACTATCTATCGCTTTCATTTTCTTATCACTATTTCTTTCTTTACCATTCTTTCATTCACATCTTTTTACCTGTTTCTCTCTCTCTTTATATTATCTTTCTGGTTTTTTCCATATATATCTTTCCCCATTCTCTCTCTCTTTCTCTCTCTCTCTCTCTCTCTCAATTTCATCCCTTTCATACATTATATCTCATATCTTCTTTCTGTTATTTACATCTTTTAATCTCTCCCTTTCACTCTTTCTTTCTCTCTCTCTCTCTCTCTCTCTCTTTCTCTCTTTCTTTCTTTTTGCCGTTCTTTCTATCTTCCTTTTGAACTTTACTTTACTTTCTTTTGTTAATCTTTGTTCATTTTTCCTCTCTCTTTCTCTTTCTTTCTCTTTCTTTCTTTTTCTCTTTTTCTCTCTTTCTCACTCTCTCTCTCTCTTTCTTTCTCTCTTTTTCTTTGTTTGTTAACACGTTTCTATGTTTTGGCTTCTTTAGTCCCTTTCTACTTGTTTATTTGTCTGTCTCTCTTTGATTTTTATTCTCTCTACTCTCTCTTTTTCTCTCTCTTTCTCTCTCTCTCTCTCTTTATCTTTTTTTCTTCATTCCAATCCAAGAACTGCAATTTATATGGATAGATGCGTTGGTCTACATATGCCATGACATAACTAACACACACACAGACACGCACACACACACGTAGAGACACACACACACACTTACATACAAATACAGTTAGATCCTTGAATTGTGTAATGTAATTTAATAATTTAATGTCTAACATGTATGTAATATTATTTAGTAAATAGTTGTAAGTTTAACTGACTAATTGAACGTTTGAGCGAACCAACAGATGAATGAATGAATGAATGAATAAGTGAGTGATTAGATGGATGAATGAATGAATGAATGAATGAATGAATGAATGAATGAATGAATGAATGAATGAATGAATGAATGAATGAATGAATGAATGAATGAATGAATGAATGAATGAATGAATGAATGAATGAATGAATGAATGAATGAATGAATGAATGAATGAATGAATGAATGAATGAATGAATGAATGAATGAATGAATGAATGAATGAATGAATGAATGAATGAATGAATGAATGAATGAATGAATGAATGAATGAATGAATGAATGAATGAATGAATGAATGAATAAATGAATGAATGAATAAATGAATGAATGAATAAATGAATATATGAATGAATGAAGGACAAACAAATAAATAAACATACAAATGAATGAATATGCGAACAAACGAACGTATGTTTAAAAATTCGGCATAAATAAATAAAAATTTTTACAAAAAATTTCAACAAAAAACTAAAAATTTCGTTAAAAACTATATACAAAATGATACAAAAATACAAAGAAATACAGAGAAATACAAAGAAATACAAAAAACACAAAGAAATACAAATAAAGTCTAAATTGACTGAACCGAGTGTGCAATGTAAAATGACGGTCTGAAACAATAATAAATCATTCATCCGGCTAATCCCATACTTATGTTTGTATGTTTGTTTGCATGTAAGTTTGTATGTTTGTATGTATGTTTGTATGTATGTTTGTATGTAAGTTTGTATGTTCGTTTGTATATTTGTATGTATGTTTGTATGTGCATACTTTTGTTTGTATATATCTTTGTGTTTGAGAGCATCTTTTTGTATGTATGTTTCTCTCTGTGTAAATTTACCTATATGTATGTAAGTATGATTGCCTGTAAGTATGTTTGTATATGTATGTGTGTTTCGTATGTATACACTTTTGTATGTTTGTAGTTTTGGATGATGGAGGAGATGATGATGATGACGACGACGATGATGATGATGGTGGTGTACGGATGTCTAGTCGTGTGTCTTCATTAAGTGCACGAGCTTGCTAAACCTCAACAACAGATGTATGTGTGTCTGTCTGTCGGTCTGTCTGTCTGTCTGTCTGTCTGTCGATCAGTATGATTGTATGTTTTTATGTGTGTGTGTGTGTGTGTGTGTGTGTGTGTGCGTGTGTGTGTGTGTGTGTGTGTGTGTGGTTATAGGTTTGTGTGGTGTGGAAATATATGCCTGAATGTAAGAGTATATTTACGCAATCACACATTTGTGTTAATTGCTGTTCTTGTACGTGCGATGCGATCAGCTGGCGTATATGTTTGTTTGTTTGTCAGTCTGAGTGTACTTTGTGTTTTTCTAGATGTGTGTATGCTTTCGTCACTAATAATTTTCAACCAATCACCAACCGATATCAAAATTACATTTCACCGAATTCATTTTTCAACCAATCCACATCAAGCTGTCATACTTTTCAGTCACAATTTTCTCACCAATCGCAGAAATTCACTCCAATAAATTCAGACCAACCAATCACAAATAGCCACCCTAAAAAATTTCAACCAATCACAACGATCCACAATCTCCATCAGGGCAAATGCCAGCGGAAAGACCCGCCATGCAAATATCTCCACCCACCCCAACACCTCAAAGAACAACTCCTACAAAATGGCCGCAACAATCTAGCATTCAAACAACAACAGACACAATCTTTCAACAAAACTCTCCAGCTCTATCTACAACAACAACAACAACATCATCTTCAGCTACATCAACATCATCTTCAGCTGCAGCAACAGCAGCTGCTGCAACAACAACAACAGCAGCTGCAACAACAGCCACAACATTTTGTCAACGCATCTTACGTTATACCAGTTGTTAGTTGTTTTACAAGTGCACCATTTACTCTTTATAGGAATTGGCTGAACTCTCGAAATGATTTTAAACTACAGAAATGAAATTAACAAAACTTATTTTCATATTTTTATTTATTTGCAGGTGTACGATGTTAACTACAATCAAATACTGGCCAATCGGATCACTGAATCGAATTACTCTGTTGGTAAATGTACTAAAACCTTTGAAATAAAGAACTCTACATGAATAAATAAATAAATAAATTAATTAGTTAATTAATAAACAAGCAATACTACTTGAAAATAATTTCAAATGTGCTTCTTCCATACTTGATACAACTAACTAACATTACTTGGGTTATAAAAAACAGTAGCTCGCGTGTGTGTCTGTGTGTCTGTCTAGGTGTCCTTGTGTTCAATTGTTGTGTATACAACATTCAAAACCCTAAGATCCAACAAAACATCAACGTAGTGCTACCAAAAATCCGCTGCTATGTAGTGTAATTGAGTAATTTGGATTTAAGTAACACGGTATATGTAATTCAACTTCAGGTAACACGAAATAAGTTATTTTACTAGGTTTTTTTACTAATTTTCACCATTAATTTACATTATTAGAGTTATTTTATTACCTTTCTTTAACCTGCTACAAATACCACTCCACGACCACACCACAGCCAACGACAATCGCGTCAACTCGGCCGGCAACAACGACGAATGTCAACGGCTGTGACGTCATCACCGACAACATCAGTGACGTCATCATCAACAACAACAACAATTATAATAACTATAATAACAATAATAATAATGTTTATTATCAATCTTCTATTATTACAACTAAGTACAACCAACAAGATAATGTCATGCAGCAGCTACAGCAACCACCACAGCAGCTACAACAGCCACCACACCAGCCACCACACCAGCCACTACACCAGCCACAAAATTACCAAGCAATGAAAAAATCGTTACTTCTACCACCGATACAGCAATACCATTATCAGGAACTCCAACTTCCAGAACAGCATCACTATCAAGATCAACTGCAACAACATCCACAACAACAACAACAAATCAATAGACAATATTGTTTAGGGCCATATAGGCAGTCTGACTATCCATTGACGAATGGGACAAAAAAAAATTTTTACAACAGCATCAACAACAACAACAACCACAACACTAATAACAATAATAATACTAATAATAAAGTTAATAACAACAACAACAACAACAATAATAATATTAATAATAACATCAATAAAAAACTTTATGCCATATAATGGTCATCAGCTGTTACAATGACAACAACAACAACAGTAATAATATTAATAATATTATTATTATTATTATTAGCACAACAAAAATAACAACAATAATAATATCATCATCTTTATTGTATTTATTGTAAACAATAATTTTATTTCTTGGCCGGTCAAATTAATCTCATTGCTAAAATACTTCTTTGTCACTCGTTACTGTTATTCATCTTCAGATTAATACAATTTTTATTATTATTAATATTATTGTTATTATTATTAATACTTTTAATATTTTTAATCATTTTTTTTTATTTTAAGTGCGTGCCTTAGTTAGATGAAGATATTATTATTATTAATTTATATGGCGTCCTATGCCTTGGTTCAGTGATGCTTGGATAAACAATGACTTCTTCTTTTGACGTCACAGTAGGCCTGAATGAAAAAAAATTTCTCTAATCATTGCCTGAAAAGTTTGATGGCTGGTTGTTGAAAAATGATGGCAGGCAAACCATTCAATATGGGAGGAGAGCTGTATGTAAAGCATTTGTTGACAACTGATGAATTGCTGACAGGTTGATGCAACTGAGTATATGAAGACGAACGAAGTTGACGAGTTGATGAACGACGCGATATAAGTTGATGAAGGTATGATGGTTGAGATGTATCAATAAGTAACTTGTACGTGAGGACGGCGAGTTTAAATCTAATGCATGGATACACGCATTATATATGCATTATGGATGTCATGATATAACGCGTTGGCGTTCTGCTAACCAATGCAGCTGAATGAGTGAGTGAAACTGAGCCGGAAGATAAATTTCTGTTATTTAAAGCAACTTTTACAACTCTATTTTGAGCTCTTAAAAGTTAAATTAAAAGCTAGGAAGGAAGACCGCAGAGAAGAGAGTTGCAATAATAATCTTCAGAGAGAAAATTCCGAATATGACGAACAAAGCATGTATAACAGTTACAACATTTGGCCAAAGCTAAGACATGAGAATTAAGAATTAAACTGATGATGATGATGAAGATGATTATTATTATTATTGTTATTATTATTATTACTATTATTATTATTAATGTACATTTTTTTTCAAGAAAGATGATATTTTATATACAAAGAAAAATAAACGAAATTCAACAAAAGAATGCAGTGCTCTGGTATGTGCGAGTGTGTATTTGTGTGTGTGTGCGTGTGTACGTGTGTGTGTGACGTGTTAATACCATCCCATCTAACCGATCCTTGTTATAAAAATAGTTTCTCAGCCTTTAAATAAATAAATAAATAAATAAATAAATAAAATAAATTATATATATATACATATATGTATATATATATATATATATATATATATATTGTATATATCAATTTTTTCCAATAAGAATGATGATGATGATGATGATGACGACGACGATGATGATGTTGGTTGATACAATTTTTGTGCTATTGGTTTATTTTATTCATTTTTTGATGTAATTCTAGATGCCACGATATGGTTTAAGTCCGTTACCTTTATTATTATCATTGTGATTATTATTATTATTATTTTATTATTATTATCATTATTATTATTATGTTACTTATGTTGTTATTATTATTATTATGATTTCTGTTGTTAATCTTTTGTTTGGAAAGTGTTTTGAAATAAAAAACTTAAACTTTTGTTTTTTTTTTTGTTATTTTCAATTAAATAAATATTTACCAGAAATATTCGTCGGTTTGAGTCGGTTATTAATAATCGGTATTTTATATCGGTATATCGTTGTGATGTGTGTCGGAGTTAATTTGGTATGGTACATCTCGGTGATATTTCGATATTACATGACGACATTTTACATTAGTTGGTTCGTGATTTCGGTGACATATATATATATATATACGGTTTCCGGTACGATGTCGCGAGCGGTTTGCATTAACGAGTTATTGTGTTATTTATTTAATAATTCTGACAAAATTGACGATGCGGAATTCATTTACGAAATAATGGATTTCTACAATTGTGAAGATATTAGAATAGCAAAAAAAATACTTACCAGCGATCTAGATGCGTTAAATCTAGAAAAAGATGATAAAATAAAGCCAAACAGTTCTGGAAACTCTAAAAAGGACAAGGTTAGTGATTTAATACTAACAATAAAAACAATTCTGAGCAACAAAATTGAAAGCAAATTGCCTCAGTATGCTGCTCTCAACCTTTTTAAAATTCCAAGCTCAAAAAAAGCTAAATTTGAGTCAATTCTTGACGAAAAGTTAAAAAAATTAGAAGAACTATTTATTGAAGAAAGAAACATCTTCCGAGAAATAGTAAATGATGCGGCTATTAACAATAGCCCAAAAGTAGAAAGAAAGCAGCAATCCGATTGCAAGACCGAATCGAGCAAGCAATCTGACTGGTCAGAGATTGTAAAACGTAAAATTAAAAAGAGCTCAAATGTTCAACACGTGGCGAATGTTCAACACGTGGCGAATGTTCAACACGTGGCGAATGTTCAACACGTGGCGAACATCAACATGTTGAAACAAAGAAAAAAC
>NW_008705398.1:659924-666032 GCF_000326865.2 Helobdella robusta | reverse complement strand
TCACATTGCGAAAGTGGAGTCATAGTCTCAGACTTTTCTGACCATTTTCCAGTTTATGCAATAGTAGAAAATTTTAAAACTGCTATCAATGATGACCAAATTTTATGTAGAAAAATTAATAAAACATCCATTTTCTTTATAAAAAAAGCCCTCTCACTTCAAAATTGGCATTCAGTTAAAAACGAGAATAATATAGATACAGCATGCCTGAATTTCTACAATATACTCAATAAAACTCTTGACACATACGCACCTCTGCAGTGGCAGAAACAAAAATATAAAAACGCATGGGTATCTGATGAAATAATAAAATTATCAAAAAAACAGAATCGACTGTATAAAATAGCAGTCGCTGCACCAAACTCCGCTAATGTTGAAAAATATAAAAAGTTTAGAAATTACTTTACATCAGTAAAGAGAAAGGCAGAAAAAAATTATTTTCAACAAAAATTTGAAGAGGCAAAGAGTTGCTCCAAACAAAAATGGGAAATAATAAACGGTATAATGAATAGAAAACAAAACAATCTTGAAATTAATAAGCTAAAAGTTGACGACAAAATCATCGAAGACCCAGAGGAAATAAGTATTCTTTTCAATGAATACTTCATCAATGTCACAGAGAAGCTGTTAGAAAATCAAATAGTTACTGAAGATAAATTAAAAATAAATAGTGCAATCTGTAAATCAATGTATATGAACTCCACCAGTGAAGAAGAAGTAACGTACATTGTTCAAAACTTAAGCAACAAAAAAAGCACGTCAGATGATACTTTAAGTAACAATCTACTTAAAAAAATCATCCCAGAAATTGTCATCCCAATCACTCATATTTACAATCTTTCCATCGTCCAAGGAATATTTCCACAATGCTTCAAAACATCCAGAGTAGTTCCAATTCACAAAAAGGGGAGCAAATTAGAGACAAGTAATTATCGACCAATATCTCTACTTTCTCCACTTTCCAAAGTACTAGAAAAAATAATTTTTGTCAGAGTCACCTCATTTCTGTCCATAAATAAATTATTAAATGATAAATCATATGGCTACAGAGCACAGCATTCAACTGAGCAAGCTGTGCTGCAATTAGCACAAAATGTTATGAATAATCTTAACGAAAAGATACTGACTGTAGGTGTATTCATAGACCTCTCAAAGGCCTTTGACGTCATCAACCACGATATACTGATTAAAAAATTAAATTCACATGGAATAAGAGGAAAAGTAAGTGCATGGTTCAAAAGTTATCTAGAGAACAGAGACCAGTATGTGGCAATAAAAAGTCACTCCTCAACAAAACTTAACGTAAGATCAGGCGTGCCACAAGGATCAATTTTAGGTCCTCTTCTATTCATAATCTTCATGAACGATTTTCAACATGCAACTGATGCAAATCACCTTCTATATGCAGATGACACTAACATCTTCTTCCCAACTAAAGACCCATTGAAAGAAGTAGAAAACATCAACATCTGTTTTTCAAGGATAATAATGTATATGTATATATATGTATATAAGTGTGTACATATTTCATTAACATTGATACATTTTCTCCTATTGACAATTTTATTTTATCATTGAGAAGCAATTTTGAGCTGCACGGTGGCCGAGCCCACAAGAATTAATTTTCTTTTTTTGGTCTCCGAATCATTCATGCTTTTGTTTTGTTTGATTGAATAAAAGTGATTTGATTTGATTTGATTGATATATATATATATATATATATATATATATATATATATCTAACAATACCTTTCATTCGGTCATATCATTATAAACCGATCTTATTTGATATATTGTTCGGATATAATCGGTTTTTTAAGTCGGTTTTTTCAATAGCACTAGAATTGAGAACAAGAAGACGATTGTTTTGGTTCAATTAATATATTTGAAAAGTACTTAGAAAAGAATTTAGATTGAGACTTATACAATAAGTGCAAATTTTAAAAATTATTCTATATTTTATAGGTAGTCAGTGCAAGAGAACAAGATATGGAAATATATGAGAAAAGAAAGGGTTATAGAGTTATATAAGGTAATATAGAGTTATATAGAGATATATAGAGTTATAAAGAGTTGTATAGGGATTTATATAGTTATATAGAGCTATATAGAGTTATATAGAGTTATATATAGTCATATAGAATTACTGTAGAACTGAAATGATGAGTTTCAGTTTGTTTCTCTTTTTCTGTTTTTTCTTTTCTCTTTCTTTCTCTCTCTTTCTCGATTTTCTGTCTCACTTTTTTTGACATTTATATATATCTTCTTAGTTAGTCTCCCTCTCTCTTTCCCTTTCTCTCTCATTTTATCTTTTTCTTTCTTTCTTTCTCACTCTCTCTCCTTCACTGAAAATGAATTCTTTCCTATAGAAAACCTTTTCCAATTACTTCTGAACTAAGTCTTATAATGGTATACGATAAAGTTTTCCAGTTTGAGAGATCCATTGCAGAGAATTGTAAAATGTAAAGATAGAGTAACATATCAATGCTGTATAAGTTATTAATCCCTTACTTAATAGTTTGATTTGACATTTAAGGGTATTTGAATTAAGACGTAAATATTAGGCGCTAAAAAATCATTTTGAGTCATTTTTAAATTTGTAAATAACAAACAAAAATGGCTACCGAGAGAAGAAAAATGAAGAAAAAGTCTGTTTTAAAGGTTACAAGTTTGAGATAAAAAAAATATTTTCAACTATTTTAATTTTCCGCCATATTTTTTTTCATTATAATTTATTTTTTATATTTTTTAAAATTAACTCATTATTTAAAAACCTTTTGAAACGTGTACCTCACATAAAAAAAGTTCAAACCATGACAAGCATTTGAAACATATGCCAGAAATTAGTGATCGAGCTAGTCGGAAATGTAATAAGCTGTGCTCGTTTCAGCAGCAGACGTCTGTTGCTAGAAAAATTATTGATCAATCATTTGCGTTTTAATTAATAATATATGCATTGAAATATTATTGGATGATGATAGATCATTTAGCAATTAGTTTTTTTATTTTTAGTCAATCATTTGTTGTGTTTGTATTATTTTTGTTTTGCCTAATTTTTTATGTAGTACACACACACATATGTAACAAATAATAGCTGCCATATTTAATTATAATTAGAGATTAATGTTAAACTGTCGTTAATACATATAATATTTTGTACTATCTCAATGTACTATTTCATATTAGTAACATACTTACCTAGTTGTTGAAAGTTTAAACCTTAATTTCATAATTGAAATTAATCAAAAGTGTAATAAAGACATTTAACCTCTTTTTAAGTAATACCATAGTCATATACATCTGCTACATAGCTCTATGCTAGTTTATCTAACTTGTATTCACTATTGAATCTAGTAGTACTATTCTGTTGGATAGATATCTGAAATATGGTTAGCACAAGTTTTTAAAAATTAAAAAAATTTTTTTTTCAAGTTTTATTATCACTTATGATTTAACCTAATCAATCACCTTACTTATTTATAATTTGAAAGATTAATTAAATAGTTATCAAATTACACATAATATAGTCTAGTAAAAATCAACTCAAAACTCGAACTAATCTAAATTTTATTCCTTACTTAACTTGAATTTTATTACTTAAAGGATGAGTTGGAAAAACCGACAAAAGAGGAGTACTCGGTGGCCAGGTGTTTGAGGTTTCAGGGGCCATCCAAGGAGGGGAAATTCAATGGGAACTTTTGCCCCTATTTTGTAGGTCAGTACATTTCTCTTCTAACGACTCGTTTATTTAATCATTTATCTATCTATCTGTCTGTGTGTCTGTCTGTCTATCTATTTATTTATTTTTTAATTTTAATTGTAATTTTTTGAAAATTCATTTTATTCATAATTATATTATAATGATGAAGAAGAGGATGATGATGATGACGGTGATGATGATGATTAATGTTTATTATTATTATTGTTGTTGTTGTTGTTGCTGTGGTTAGGGTCAAAGGTCGTGGATTTCTTGCTCTCTGAATCGCAGTGGGGCACAAAATGTGCCAACAAAACCAGCCAACTCTACACATCTAGATCTTCGTGTGTAACTTATTGTGCTAGGTGATAGTTCATTTATTATTAATATTATTAAATTTATTATTATTACATACATACATACATACATACATACATACATACATACATACATACATACATACATACATACCTACATACATACATACATACATTCAAACATACATACATACAAACATACACACATACATACATACAAACAAACAAACATACTTACATACATACATACAAACAAACATGCGTACATACAGATTACTTGAGAAAGGTTTTTTTCATCGGGTTGAGAAGATTGATCGAAGGGAGAGACTAATGGCCACAGCAGCAACGTCATCGACACAATCATCCAAAAAGTCGTCTGCCGGGGACAAACTACAGTCGAAGGATGGCACACCTGGTCTGACAGTTAGTGAAATTAGTGATAATAAAGTTGATAACTATTATTAATTTTGATGGTAGTGAAGACAATTATAATGGTAATTGCTTTAGAGTTGGCATGTTGATGGCTTGTACAAAAAGATGCTGATAATGATGATGATTATGATGATGATGATTAGGACTAAGATGAAAATGATATCGTTGATGATGATGATCATCATCATCATCGTATTCGTCATCACCACCATCGTCGTCATCATCATCATTGTCGTCATCATCGTCATTCTAAACTTGAAACTAGAAAAGAAACAAAGGCAAGAAAGATAGAGATGCAACTGAACAACAGCCACAGCAGCTGCCAGATGAACAGACGGAAAAAAAGAACGACGATGACGTCACTAAAGCTGCTGCTGCTGCAGCTTGTAAAACGGCTGCTTCTGACGCTACAACAGCAACTTCAACGGCCGCCAAAGAGGATGGTGTCAATGTTAGTTATGATAGCGCTAGCTTCGGTTGCGATGAGGATGATGATGATGAAGATGGTCATAATTATCATAATTATTATAAATAATTATTAATAATTATAATTAGGAGGAGAAGAAGAAGAGGAGGAAGCCGGCTAAGTTGAGAATGCACGATAACCAAACGTTCATTGACTCCCCTGATGCTGTTTGCTGATTTATAATTACCATGAAATTATGACTATAATTACGTTTATAATTATTTTTGATTATATTTTGCAATGGGAAAAATTATATTAATTATATTAGTTATATTTATTAATTAATTAGTTGATTGGTTGATTGATTGAATATTGATGGAGCGGGATCTGTTTCAGTTTGTTGATGTTTTCAAAGTTTATGAGGATTTCGCTTGTCTTGTTGTTTGTTTGCTTGTTTGTTTATTCATTCGTCTGTTCATTTGTCTTTTAAATTCTTCATACTTTCATCCATCTATTCATCTTTTCATTCATTAATTCATTTATTCATCCATTCATTCATTCATCTTTTCATTCATTAATTCAATTATTCATCCATCCATTCATTTATTCATTCATTCATCTTTTCATTCATTAATTCATTCATTCATTCATTCATCTTTTCATTCATTCATTCATTTATCCATCCATTCATTCATCCATTCATTCATTCATTCAGCTGTACGTATGGATATACGATCCTGTACCCTTAAAAACGTATGTGATAGGTGCCCTTTTAGGTAAATTATGATGATGACGACGATGATGATGATGATGTCCATGGTGATGATGGTGATGTTGTCGATGATGATGATGATGACGATGCTGATGATAGTCTCCAAGATATGATGATCCCATTATAACCATGACATCGTTACAATTGTAATACAACATTATCATAATTTATTCATCATCCCAATTATAATATTATAATGTTACATTATCATAATTTATTCAGTCATAGGCTCCATAGTCGTATGCTTATTCCCATTATGGCCGCCCGAGTTGAAATCAGGCATCTATTACCTCAGTCTCTTGGCCCTGGGGTTCATTGGCATTATACTGGCCCTCTATGTTTGTTAGTTTGTGTGTGTGTGCGTGTGTGCGTGTGCCCTCGTGTGTGTGTGTGTGTGTGTGTGTGTGTGTGTGTGTGTGTGTGTGTGTGTGTGTGTGTGCGTGCGTGTCTGTCACACATACAATTGAAACTTCTACACTAACGG
>NW_008705398.1:656420-659444 GCF_000326865.2 Helobdella robusta | reverse complement strand
ACAAGCAAACGAAAAAAAAAACAAGTATAAACACGCGTGCATAATACGCATTTACATACAAACGTATACATACAAATTAAACAAACATACACACATACATACATTCACACATATACATACAAACATACATACATACAAACATACATACATACATACAAGCATACATACATACATGCATACAAACATACATACATACAAACATACATACTTACATACATACAAACATACACACATACATACATACATTCACACATATACAAACAAACATACATACATACGCTGGAGCGAATGAATTGGTCTTAATGTTTTTGCCTTAATCATTCAAGCATTCTTCGTCAATACTCAACAATAAATAATAATAATAATATTTATAATAATAATAATAATATATATAATAATAATAATAATAAATAATATCATTGTAATACTGAAATTATTAACGGAAGTGCAAATATAATAACGAAATGTAGTAAACAAATTATTACTCTGGAATGTGTAACACAAGTGAATGGATGAATGATTAGATGAGTGAATGAATGAATGAAAGAAGGAAGGATTAATTGAAATAATGTATAAATGAATGAATGAATGATTGATTGATTGACATAACGACTGTCTGAATGAATGAATGAATGAATGAATGAATGAATGAATGAATGAATGAATGAACGAATGAATGAATGAATGAATGAATGAAAAGTGGAAAAACATACGATTTTACTAAAGAACAAGTAAACGAACGAAAGAACGAATGAATTAATAGATAAATGAATGAATGAATGAACGAACGAAGAAGCGAGAAGACAAATTCAGAAGATAAAGCAAACAAATAATAAAATTATTCCATCTGCAAGAGTTCTACGACCGCTGTCTTCCAACATGAAAATAAACATGTAGACAGACTAGGAAGCATTGAGAAAAAATTATAATTATTCATAATTATCTATAATTATTCATAATTATTCAAAATTATTTATAATTATGGATTATTATGCATGATCCCGCGGTTTAAGTTTTGCCAGTACCGCGTTCGAATTCGAAGAGCTACCTGGCTGTCATATGCAGTGTGTGTAAGTGTGCGTGCGTGTGTGTGTGTGTGTGCGTGTGCGTGTCGATAATCTTATCTTGAAATTTTATTTAAAGAATTATTAATAATTATTCTTCATTACTTCATAATTATTAATAATTGTTTAGAGAGAGAGAGAGAGAGAGAGAGAGAGAGAAAAAGAAAGAGAGAGAGAAAAAGAAAGAGAGAGAGAAAAAGAAAGAGAGAGAAAAGGAGAGGAAGGAATGGCGAAAAAAGAAGATGGAAAGACAGGATAGAAAAAAGGAAGACGAACAAGTGATTTAAAAACCGGGGAGTAAACAAAGATAAAAAAATCATAAACAAACAAGCGGAAAACAAAGAAACGGAATTGATATAAAAATAAATGGAGCATAAGAGGTGAACAAAGATATTTGAATGAGAAAAAACCACTAGACAAACAGCTAGACAGACAGACGGACAGGCAGACAGACAGACAGACAGACAAAAGGATAAACAAATTGATAAAAAATATTATAAACACATGTGCATTGACACATACAAAGGTAGCATAATATGGATGACCCACACGCACACACATACAAATATATACTAAAAACACAAACACACACACATTCACACATTCACGCATATAAATACATAATACATACATACATACAGACATAAATACATACATACATACATACATACATACATACATACATACATACATACATACATACATACATACATACATACATACATACTTGCAAACAAATTATTTTCTATTACCTTTTGATGAAATGCTAGATAAAAGCTTCATTCTCTCTACATGATGATGATGGTGGTGGTGGTGGTGGTGTGTGATTATGATGATGAAGAGGAGGACGATTAATTAATTAATTCATTCATTCATTCATTCACTCATTCATTCATTCCGTAAGTATTCTGTTTTATTCAAACACCAAGTTAAATGTTGACAAAATATCCGGTTTGAACGAACGAACGAACGAACGAATGACCGAGCGAACGAACGAACAAATCGCCGAACGAACGGATGAACAAACAAACGAACAAATGAATGAACAAATAAATAAATAAATGACTAAATATGTTAATGAGATCAGGTATTGAATAAGTTAGATACATGGGCCATCCTGACATATCATATACAAGTACATACATATCGATATTTCTTTATAGTGGGGCTAGAATATGATGCTGATTATGATTGTGAGGACGACGACGACGACGATGATGATGATGATGATAACAAAAAGTCAATAATAAGAAAAATAATAAGAATAATAATAATAATAATAAAAATAATAAGGGGAAAAAATATTTCCTGCTGATTAAAGTTTTAAGCTGAGTTATCTGGTACAAATGAAAGGTATTATGGATCGATGGATCGTTGGTTGGTCACTATCATCATCATCATCATCACCATCATCTTCATCATCATGATGTTCTTTTTCATCTTCGTCTTCTTCATCTTCTTCTTCGTCATCATCATCATTTTAGAAACATATCGTGATCATTTTCTCAGTCTACTCCTAAACATGCAATCCCACCAGCTTCATCACCATCATCATCATTACTACCATTATCCCCATCATCAACACCTTCATCATCATCATCATCATGATCCTTACCATCATCATCATCATCGCCATCATTATCCTCACCATCATCACCATCATCATCACCATTACCACCACCATCATTATCATCATCTCTACCATCATCAACACCATCATCATCGTCATCATGATGATCATCTTGTTATCAGTTGCGGACCTATCATGTTTGCTGACTAGGCCAGACTATATTTTTATTAAAAAATGTAAAATTCGCGCGCACACACGCACACGTTCACACAGACATGCAAACAAACAAACACACATACATACTTACATACATACAAACAAACAAACAAACATACAGACATACGTGCATATAGACATAGACACACATACATACTTACATACACACACATA
>NW_008705398.1:653475-655518 GCF_000326865.2 Helobdella robusta | reverse complement strand
CGATGATGATGATGATAATGATGACGACGACGATGATGATGATGATGAAATTAATAACCTTATGAAACTCCAAGAGCAATGAACATCATCTATCAAGTTGTACGACTTTTTAAGTTTTACAAATTCAATCAAACAATCAACCAATCAACAAATTTTTCAATCAATCAATAATCGATCAATCAATCATTCAATAATTCAATCAATTCAATCAATCAATCAATCAATCGACCAATCAACCAATCATCTCTCAAAACAGATAAACCAAAACCCTCGAAATTACAGAAAACACAGGTGACAAATGAGCAGACGGGCAATCAATCACGTGAAAAACCAGGACGACCAATCAGCGTCCGACACTTCGCCACAAATTCGGACGCCGTTCACTTCCGGTCAAAAAGGCGACTCGCTTGTCGGTAGTCCGGATAAATCTAGGGATGGGCGGTACAGCCTCGAAGAGGAAGAGGAAGAGGAAGAAGATAATTTTCCCAACTCATCGAATTTCGCTGATAAGGTTATTATTATTATAAATTAATAATAAAATAATAATTATTATTATTGTTATTATTATTAGTAGTAGTAGTAGTAGTGGTAGTAGTGATGGTGGTAGTGGTAGTAGTAGTAGTAGTAGTAGTAGTAGTAGTGGTGGTGGTGGTAGTAGTAGTAGTAGTAGTAGTAGTAGTAGTAGTAGTAGTAATAGTAGTTGTAGTAGTAGTAGTAGTAGTAGTAGTAGTAGTAGTAATAGTAGTAGTAATGGTAGTAGTAGTAGTAGTAGTAATAGTAGTAGTAATGGTAGTAGTAGTAGTAGTTGTAGTAGTAGTAGTAGTAGTAGTAGTAGTAGTGGTGGTGGTGGTGGTAGTGGTAGTTTCGACGACGAAGATGATGATGACGATGATAGATCTTGATGAATTCGTGACAATAAAGCTTGGCCATAAATTCTAGGTATCTGCAAAATAAAAATAAAAAAAAGAATACGGTGATGATGACGATGATGACGACGATGATGATGATGAAGATGATGACGATTATGATGATTATTATTATTTATATTATTATTATTGTTATTGTTGTTGTTATTGTTGTTACGGTCGGTCAAGATGTTATTTAGACGAAAGGTGTCGGTTTACGAGTTCTGGATAAAAACAACGGATTAATCACATCGTTTAAGCCAAATTACGTCATCATCATCATTGTCGTAATCGTCATCATGATTTTCATCATCATCAGCATCAGCATCAGTATCAGCTGCAGCAGCAACAAGTAGAACATCATTACCATCATCGTCAAAAACATCATTACCATCATCGCATAAAACATCATTATCATCATCGTCTAAAACATCATTATCATCATCGCCTAAAACATCATTACCATCATCGTCTAAAACATCATTATCATCATCGTCTTTTTCATTCCTTTACTTCTTATTCTTTCGTTCTTTCGCTCTTTCTTCCTTGTCGAAAGCAAGATAAACAGACATATCACGTTTTACAATAACAACTATCTCTCTTCCTGCTACTACTACTACTACTGCTACTACTGCCACTACTGCTACTACTACTACTACTACTGCCACTACTGCTACTACTACTACTACTACTACTACTACTACTACTTAAATGAATTGCTAATACTACTAATAAAACTACTACTGCTACTTCTACTACTACTGTTACTGCTACTACTACTTAAATGAATTGATACTATTACTACTACTACTACTACTACTACTACTACGTCTACTGCAGCAGCTGCAAGTACTACTAATGCAGCTGCTACAATCGCCACTAATAAAAATAATAATAATAGAATGAAGATAAGGTTGATCTACTACGTATAAAATTCTCAACTGCACAAGCGATCAACAACAAAAATACACCGACAACAACAACAACAACAATAGCAACAATAACAACAATAAAAATATTAATAATGATAATAATAATAACCACAACAATAACCACAATAATAACAACAAAAACAATAACAATAATAATAACATTTTTTTTTGGGATCATAAAACGGAGCGAGTTTTTTTTTCTCATC
>NW_008705398.1:651263-652291 GCF_000326865.2 Helobdella robusta | reverse complement strand
GTTGTTGTTGTTGCTGCTGCTGTTGTTGTTGTTGTTGCTGTTGCTGTTGTTGTTGTTGCTGCTGTTGTTGTTGTTGTTGTTGCTGCTGTTGTTGTTGTTGTTGCTGTTGCTGTTGTTGTTGTTGTTGCTGCTGCAGTTGTTGTTGTTGCTGCTGCTGCTGCTGTTGTTATTGTTTTTTGATAATGGAGAGATGGAGATGATGGTGTTGTGATGATGGTGCTGCTGCTGCTGTTGTTGTTGTTGTTGAAGGTGCATAGATACACACATACAATCCCATAGGCAAAAGTACGGACGCACTGAAACACGTGTCAATTTAAATACACACACCTATATTTGTACACAAAAAACATATACACAAACTACACACATATGTGTATACGCACATACAGACACACATGTACACACAAACAATACATACAAGCATACATGCAAACAAACAAACAAATATACATACAAGCAAGGAAGCAATAGCATCATTATTGATCAAGAAACAACAACAACTGAACAACAAACTATTCCTTAAGAGAATAATTATGTAGCAACATGCTCAAAAATGTATGTATGTATGTATGTATGTATGTATGTATGTATGTATGTATGTATGTATGTATGTATGTATGTATGTATGTATGTATGTATGTATGTATGTATGTATGTATGCATGTATGCATGTATGTCTGTATGTATGTTTGTTTGTATGTATGTTTGTATGTATGTTTGTATGTTATATATTATCTGTCATGTTTGGCAGCAAATTATATACTGCTCAATAAGCAAGAAAACGAAATAAGAAAGCTAAAAACAAGGGTGAGGGAAAGAGAGAGAAGAAAGAGAGAGAGAAAAAAAAAGAAAAAGAGAGAGAAATAGAGAGAGAGAAAGAGAGAAAGAGAGAGAGAGTATAGGAAAAGTAAGGATAAGTAAAGCAAATAAGAACAAAAAATACAGTTAGGAACAAAACATGAAATGACAATTGAAGTTATAGAAGAAGCGAGAGAAAGAGAAAAAAGAAAAAGAAAAAAGAGAGAGAA
>NW_008705398.1:630107-651164 GCF_000326865.2 Helobdella robusta | reverse complement strand
AGGAGGAGGATGGTGATGATAATGATGGTGATGATGATGAGGAGGAGGATGGTGGTGATAATGATGGTGATGATGAGGAGGAGGAGGATGGTGATGATAATGATGGTGATGATGATGAGGAGGAGGATGGTGGTGATAATGATGGTGATGATGATGAGGAGGAGGATGGTGATGATAATGATGGTGATGATGATGATGTCGTTGTTTTATTACTGGTGATGATGATGATAACAACAATGATGATGGTGATGGGTTGGAAAAATTTTAATAGCAACTAAAGATGCCATGACATTCGTTAAGATCCAGGTGAAGATCATTCATTTATTCACTCATTCATTCATTTATTCATTCATTCATTTATTCATTCATTCATTTATTCATTCTTTAAATTTTTCGTTTGTTTGTTTTACCTTTTGGATGTATGCGTTCATTTGCTCGTTCGTTTATTTATTCATTCATTCATTCATTTTTCATTCACCAATTTATTCACTCACTCACGCATTTATTCATTCATCTATTCATTCATTCATTCATTCATTCATTCATCTATTCATGCACCCATTAATTATGATTATAATCAATCAGTAGTTCTTTTTGCACCTTAATTAGTTTTGTGGTTTTTCATCCATTTTGTTTGCTTAATTAATCAATTTGCCATACATCTATGATATTTGTTTATCAAATCAATTTCATGTTTCATTCATTCATTCGTTCATTCATTCATTCATTCATTCATTCGTTCGTTCGTTCGTTCGTTCGTTCGTTCGTTCGTTCGTTCGATCAATCTATTTTCAATTTCTTTTGCTCTGACGTAACAGTACCGGCATCTGTTTACATAATAAAAACAAACTGACTCTATATTATTATTTTATTATTATTATTGTTTTTATTAATAATAATATTATTATTATTCTTATTAGTAGTAGTTGTAGTAGTAGTAGTAGTAGTAGCAGTAGTAGTAGCAGTAGTAGTAGTAGCAGTTGTAGTAATTGTAGCAGCTGCAGCAGTAGTAGTATATGTTGTAGTAGTTGTAGCAGTAGTAGTAGTAGTAGCAGTAGTAGTAGTTGTAGCAGCAACAGTAGTAGTAGTAGTAAGAGTAGTAGTAGTAGTAGTAGCATTATAAATGGTTACAGAATCTGTAACGACAGTGTTAAGAATCAATGAATATAGTTATAAAATAATCAACAACAACAACAATAATAATGATAATAATAATAATAATAATAATAATAATAATGATAATAATAGTGAGAATTCTTTTATTTTCAAAGCCAGGGCCACTAAATGAAAAAAAACAATGAAATTGTAACGTGATAAAACGTCAGTAAAAACCACAACGCTCCGTTCAAGTGTATTCAAATTTGTATCACAAATTGTACCTGTCACAATAAATGCCTGATGATAACACCTCACAACAGACTCTACCAACTTCTCATCCTTAAAAGAAACCGGCCAGATAATTCTAAACAATGAAAGATTAAAGTTGTTATAAAAACCAGTTGGCAATATTTCGAAAGTATTTATAACTACTAAGCGGCGTTTGTAGCTGTCTTTTAAATAGCTATGCAAATTAGAGGAATATTTATTTTTCTTGTATTGTCTGGATGATTCCAGGTGGCTTTCATGACCTACAGTTAACTCCAGAATCTCGACTGTGTCACCTTGCACTATGGTGATGCCGGGTCGTTGAGCAGATCCGATGTTGGCTGAATACCGTCAATTTTCAAATTTCAAAATAACCGACAATTGGCAGGACGTACGAACTTTCAACCGGCTGGTGATCGCAGATGAAATCTTGTTGTGTCTTTCGATGTATCTTGCTAGAGAGGAGGCAGAATCACAGTTAAAAACTAGGTGCTCATATGTCTGTCGAGAGCCACAGAGAGGGATTAGAGGGCTTGGTGCTAAGCCCCATCTATACAGATTAGCGTTTGCTGGCAGGTGCTGAACTAAGTATTTCTTAGCAAATTTGAAGAGAGCTTCAGCAAGATTCTCCCTAGTTTTTGACCGACGAAAGATGTCGTTAGCTTAGATGACGGTTTATTATTTTATTCATAACAACGACAATAACAATAATGATAACTTTCTTAGGTTCGACAAATCTTGGTGTCAGATGGCGAGTTTGATTTGGATCCGGAATTCCTCCTCAACCGACACGTCATATTCACTCAGATGGACATCCTCTGCCACTTTCCCGCCAATGCCGGTTCCGGCGGCAAAATGTACGGATGGAAAGAACTTTCTAGGTTCGCTGACTGTCCAATTGGGATTGGCTGGCTGGTTTGTTGGATCGATTTATGATTGGATTGGTTGTTTGTTGGATCGATTTATGATTGGCTAGAGGTTTGTTGGATCAATTTATGCTTAGTTGGCGGTTTGTTGAATGGATTTTTAATTGAGTGTCGGATCGATCTATGATGATTGGCTGACTGGTTTGTTTTATGTTTATTTAAATATTAATAGCTGCTTGATTGATTTGTTTATTGACTCTAATAAATTAATTAATTAGTTAGTTAATTAATAGATTGATTGACATATTGAATTATTGGATCATTAATTAATTAATTAACTGATTGATTGATTGGTTGGTTGAAATTTCAACCAGACGACTCTAAAGTTGTTTACAGCGTTAGCAAACTAAACAAAACTTCATCACAATCTACCGCTTGGACATCAATTTCATTAACACACGTGACATCAAACTAATTTGAGGTGACGTTTCGAAAACAAACAAAATAGTTGCGCGCTACATAATGCGAGAAAAAATAACTAACAAAATAATTAGGCGCTAGAGAATTTAAAAAATTAGAAAAAAAAAACAAAAAATTAGGTCTTTTTTTTGTTTCTTTGTCACTAGCTTAGTTGGATGTTAAGGTTTTCTTTAATAGCCACTTAATCAGCAAAAGAACGATATAAATATCTATCTAATTTGCCAGCGTTTTTAAGGTAAGAAAGTGGATAAGGATAATAATAATAAAAATAATAATAAAAATAATAATAAAAATAACAAATTGATTAAAAGTGATTAAAAGAAAATCAATGTTTATTACGCATTTTAACAGTTTAAAAAGAGATAGAAGAGTCTTTGATGCTATTATTTGGGATGAAGATTTATTCAAACGGTTTAAAAATAATAATAATATCAATAATTATAAGGATAATACTAATAAAAATAACAATAATATTAATAATAAGCAAAAAAAAATAAAAAATAAAATAGGAAATTTGATGGTGTGTTTTTTTTACAAATTACAAAGAAAATTTGAAAATAAAAATTACAGGACACATTGTATTTTCTTATATGTCAAGACCCGCAGTTCCATTTTTTGAAGATACACATACACACACACACATACACACACAAACATACTCATACACAAACATACACACACATACACTCACATACATACAAACCAAACATACAAACATACAAACAAACATTGCATGTTTCAATCGAGTGTAGAAACAGATTTTGCTGTTTCCGGGAAAGGGAGACTATTATATATACATTGATAAATGGAAAAAATCAACATCAATAAAAATAATAATGAATCAACAATTATAATTAAAAATAATAATCTAAATTAATTAATAATATAAATAATAATAATAATAATAATAATAATAATAATAGTTAATTAAGCAGTAGACAGAGAGAAAATACATTTCTTTCACATGAATACGAACGATTTTCTCTAAATAGCAACTTCTGCTATTACTACTATTACTACTACTGCTGCTACAACAGCTACTACTACTACTACTACTACTACTACTACTACTACTACTACTACTACTACTACTACTACTACTACTACTACTGCTACTAGAACTTTTATTTTCTCTAAAGAAAATAATTTGGAAATGAGACACTTTTAAAATTTTGAAAAAATTATTAGAGTTTTAGTTTGTATTTGTTTGTTTGGTTGGTTTGTTTGTTTGTTTGTTTGTACGTTCATTCGTTTGTGTGTTCGTTCGTTTGTTATAGTTTGACGGCGTTCCATCTTTTTTCATATTTTATTTAAAACATTTATTCTTTTGAAGTGAAATGTCTTTCATTTTCAATTTTAATTTTTTTGCGCTTTATAAGACAGCCTGTGTGAGATGAGCTGATGTGTCATTTTTCAACCCCGGAATCTAATCAATCATTCGTTCGTTCGTTCAATTATTCATCCACCCATTCATTAATTTGTCATTTCATTCCTTCGTTCATTCATTCATTCATTCATTCAATCATTCATTCAATCATTCATTCGCGTGTCCATTCATTCATTCATTTATTCACTTTTCTATCAATCTATCAATTCACTCATTCGAATATTTTATTCATCCGTTCATCCATGCATTCATTATCCAACCATATCCCAAAAAAGATGGTTGAAATACGAAGAGAAAGTGGACGCCAGTGGTCGGTGGTCCAAGCCTCACGTGGGTACCGTGTCCCTCAGGGCTCTCCATCAGCTTAAGCACCTTCTGGATACCGATAGAATACTCTTCACGTTGGATTTCATCGCTGATCCAATGGTTTGGGATGACGTCAGAGGTAGTTTGCTTTGGTGTGGAAGTGTTTTGGTTAATTAGTTGATTAGTTCATTTATTTATTCGTTTATTCATTCGTTCATTCATTCGTTCGTTCGTTCATTCAATCGTTCATTCATCTATTCATTCATTCGTTCATTCATTCATGAATTAATTAATTTATTCTTTAGTTCACTTGTTTATGTTTTTCTTTGTTTTTTTTTATTTGCAAAATTACTGACAAAGCCGATTATTTGTAAAAATTTTGTGAAATTTGTGTGTTTGTGTTTATGTGGGTGAATGTGTGTTTATGTTTGTGTGTGTGTATGTTTGTGATTTTTTGTTTGGGTGTGTATGTATAAATGTATGAATGCACGTGCATGCAAGTGTGTGTATTTATGTTTGTTTGTTTTTTTTTGTTTGTCTCTATATATGTTTGTATGTTTGCTAGCAGGTTTGTATGCATGTTTGTATGTTTTATTTGTACACTTCACATAAGTTTGCAGGTGTTTCATTTCATCAATACCTTCCATCATCAAAGAACCGAGAAAAATAAAAGCAATCATCATCATCCGTGCCACCACCACCATCATCATCACCATCATCATCACCATTATTTTCTTAACGTCATCAGCAACGGAAGAAGTAGCAGCAGCAGAAGCAGCAGTAGTAGCAGTAGTAGCAGCAGCATCGTCGTCGTCTTTGTTGTCGTCAATGTCAAAAACACCTTTTTTGGTTTTTCTTTCAGCTTCTTCAAAATCGACATAATCATTCGTTTGTTTGTTCGTTCATTAATCTACGAACGAACGAACGAACGAACGAACGAACGAACGAACGAACGAATAAATGAATTTATGAAGTTATGAGTGAATGAATGAACGAATGAATGAATAAACAAATGAATTAATGAATTTGTATACCGTTATAAAAAATTAATTAGGAAAATGTAAAACGGAAAGGAAATAAATAAATTTTATTGGATGTTGGTATGTAGAAAGATGGAGTGAGTATTGTGAGAAAAATTAATTTTATTTTTTAACAAAAAAATTTCAAGTACAAAAACATTAAATTTGAGAGAGAGAGAAACAGAGAGTGAGAGGAGATAGAGAGAAATTATGACATAACAACAGTTGACGAAAAACAGTTTAAAGTGTCAGAAAATGTCATACACACGATCATCACGGCCATAGTAGCATCTTATCATGTAAAATAATATACCTTTATTATGATGACGAAGACGAAGATGATGATTACGATGATAATGATGAGGATAGTAATGGCAGTATTGATGATGATTTTGATGAAGATGGTAATGATGATGGTGATGACGATGACATAATCATTATCATCTGAACAAGCACCTTAATTCAGGATTCAGTTAGAACAGGAAAAACTTAATTGAATGGCAATTGTTAAAAATGGCGTCAACTTCCGGCGCTAATATCTAAAGGTAGCACGCACACACAGTCACGTACACACACACACACACACATATATATACACACACACACACAGAAACACATACACACACAAACACACTTACATGGACATATACTCACGTACACATTAGAGGTGAGCGGGAATTGAAATTTGTTCCCAATTCACTCCCAGTTTTTTCTCATTCCAGATTTTCTCCCGAATTCCCATTTTTGACAACGTTCCCAAAAATTTCCATTCCTTATTTTTTTTAATTCATTCCCGCGTTTTTCCTCCCACTCCTTTCCGTTTCCAGCTATTCCCTCTTCCCTAGAAGATATCTTTTATCCCATTTTTTCCATATCCACCCGTCATTCCCGAACTGCGATTCCCTGTTCCCTAAAATTCACAATCCTGAAAATTAAGTCTTACCAATCTGTGTTCCCATGCTTAGATAACAACAAGATAACAATACAGAGAGGGCCTAAGATGCTAACATGGTAGGTAGGTACATTAACACAGACACACGCATTGTGTGATATATACATTTTAAGGTAAACGAAGTGAAGTGAATGAAATGATCTTCTATTCAACAACAATCCCAAATAAATGGAAAGAAATTGTTATTAGTTATTAATAATAGTAACAATATTAGTAATTGCTAGGATACTTGAGCTAAACCGCACCTTTCAAAAGAGTTAATCTAAATGTAATTTTAAACAGAACGAATCGTGTGAAACTCTGACACAAAAATTCTATTAATTCAGCATTTTAATATATAAATATAGAGCCAATGATAATTTTAAAAACATTAACACAAATTAGATTCTTCTATGAATGACTTCAAGATCTTTTTAAATTTGTGCAAAGATATAACATTGCAGATGAGGTTGTTTTTTGTATTCTCGCACACACACACACAAACACACACACACACATACTAAGACACACACAGAGAGAGAGAGAGAGAGAGAGAGAGAGAGTTACACATACGAGTATATCCATACGTATTTAAACGTTCACCCTAGCAAACATTCAATTACTGATTAGTTGTGTCACGTAATAAATACAATTAAAATGGGTTTCTGGTAATATTTTTACACTTTGGCCATCAAAAATATTAATGAGTATATTATTCCATCCGTCCAATCATTCATCCATCCATCCATCCATCCATCCAGTTGTCTTTCATATATTTTTTGGAAAAAACTTTGAAAAAAATTCATTTTTCTGTTCATTCAATGGTTCTTTCGTTTTATAATTCATTTATTTGTTCGTTCGTTCGTTCGTTTGTTTATTTTTTCGTTTATTCGTTTTCCCAATCGTTTCTACGTTCGTTCGTTCATACATTCGTTCAAATCTTAATGTACTTAATCATTCATTCATTCATTCATTCATTCAATCGTTCGTTTATTTATTTATTTGTATATTTATTCATTCATTTATTTGTTCATTCATTCACAGTTCATCGTTTCGTCCATTACTCCGTCAATCAATCATTTCAAACAATATTTGTTTAACTGTCTTATTATTGACAGGTTTAAAACTATACTTATGTTTGTATGTATGTTTGTTTGTATGTATGTATGTATGTATGTATGTATGTACGTACGTATGTTATGTGTGTGTGTGTGTATGTATGTGTGTATGTATGTATGTATGTATGTATGTATGTAAGTATGTATGTATGTATGTATGTATGTATGTATGTATGTATGTATGTATGTATGTATGTATGTATGTATGTATGTATGTATGTAAGTATGTATGTATGTATGTATGTATGTATGTATGTATGTATGTATGAATGTATGTATGTATGTATGTATGTATGTATGTATGTATGTATGTATGTATGTATGTATGTATGTATGTATGTATGTATGTATGTATGTATGTATGTATGTATGTATGTTATGTGTGTGTGTATGTATGTATGTATGTATGTATGTATGTATGTCTGTCCCTATGTTTGTTTGTATGCATGTGATGGATGTGTGTATGATGTTTGCATTTTAAAAGGTGCGACCTTTCAAAATAGAAAACCATATCATAAATCTTAAATTTCATTCATTCATTCATTCATTCTTACATTGATCAATCAGTCAATCAAACTATCCTTTCATTCATTCATTCGTCTATACACCCGTCCATCCATCCATCAGTCAATCGAATCGTTCACCTATTGCTGAAACAAAGTGTATTTTTTACACCTATTTTTAACTCTACCTCTCATATTTCTCTATTCCCACGGTTCCTCTCTCTTTTACTCTATCTCTCCGTTTTCGTTTTTTGTCTGTTTTTCTCTTGTTTTATCTGTCTCTCGCTCTCTTTTCATCTATATCTCTTCTTTCATTTCTTTTTTCATTTTTTTCAGTTTTTCTATTCTGCTATTTTTTATGTTTATATTTTTGTAACTATTTCTCTCTCTTTTTCTCTCTTTCTCTCTCTCTTTCTCTCTCTCTTTCTCTCTCTCTTTCTCTCTCTTTTTCTCTCTCTCTTTTTCTCTCTTTCTCTCTTGATTTTTATCAGCCCACCAATCAACCAACCAACTAATCAAACCAATCAAACCAATCCTCCACTCGCCCAGAAATGATAAACAGACATACAGTTCAAAATATAACTCCTTGAAACACCTCGAACCACGCAGAGCAAATAATTGAGACAGTCAGTGACTTCTTCACTCTGACGCACCGTTCCAAAATGAACTTATCCGAAATTTTGAGGGCCCCACACAAGCATAAAGACAGAAACGCCGATAAAAAGAGTTCAGGTATCTTCTCTCGGGTATTCTGTTGTATTAGTACTGCATTGTTTATGTACAATTGTACATGTGTGTGTATTTATATGTATGTTCCCGTTTACACTTAAGTACACACACATACATAGAAACATAAACTTTATAATAATAATAATAACAATAACAACAATAATAAAAATAATAATAATGACACGTAGGTTACATTCAGAGCAAGCAGATCGAGAGAGCGAACTCCCAGAGGCGGAAAAGCTTTATGAAGAAAGAGGGCAAGGACCTTTGGAACACTTACACGGCCTACCCTAAGCACGTGACTCCGGATAACCTTGAGAAATATGAGGTGACCTTGCGGCTGTGCAATATTTAATCAAATTAGCGAAACATGCGACGGTTTTAATTGTATAATTATAAAGGTGGCTAATGGAATATTCCTCATTCTTCTTATTATTATTATTATTGTTGTTATTATTATTATTATTATAACAATCATTATCTCATTTTTACTAGCCAAACAAAAAGCTGAAACAGAAACTACCTCCTGACGCAGAGACGGCTAACGTTCTTGTAGGCGTGGCTGACCTTGGTCCCAAACCAATCACATTCCTCTTCCGGTTTGCGCAGCCAATCCTAATGGACGACGCGACCGAAGTAGACCTGCCTACTCGCTTCCTATTCGTCGCCCTCGGGGTTGCCAACCAATCAACGCTCTGGCAGATGAGTGAACTGGGAAGGGCTACGGCCCTCTTATTAAATGATAAGGTGAGTATTTCTACTTTTTACTAATAATGAAAAAAAAAGATGAATAAATTTAAATAAATGAATACTAGTAGTAATAACAGTAGTGGTAGCAGCAGCAGTAGAAGTAATAGCAGTAGTAGCAGCAGCAGCAGTAGTTGTAGTAGTAGTACTCTTGGTGATGATACTGGTGACATTAAAGCGCCATGCATTATAAATGATCGCCACATTTGAATAAAACATTTGCCGCTGCTAGCATGTGGAGTCGTGATGATCATCATCATCTTCTCTCTCTCTCTCTCTCCTTCATCATCATCTCATTTATCATCTTCTTTTTAACGTTCTTTCTATCTAGAAATTTTTTTAATTCTCCATGTTAACTCTCTCTTCTTACTGCATTTTATCTTTCGTCTTCATCACGCTTAACCCCAAAAACAAAATTTTTAAATCATTTTTTCACATTCTCTGAATTTTGTTTTTATTTATTCTTAATTTTATTTATTTTTCTTTTTTACATAAATTTTTCAATATCATCATCATCGTCGTCGTTGTCGTCACAACCACAACCACAAGGTTTTCTGTGAAGTGGCTTACAAAGCCACCAGCAAACAAGACTTCCAAGTCGGTCTAGACGAATTCCTAGACGACCTGACCATCCTGCCGCCGTCTGTCTGGGACCCAACGACTAGACTCGAACCACCACCGGTGACCATGACCTTGGAGAGGATAGGTCAAAGGTTACACGACACGGGTCGCACTGCGGCCAAGATTGAAAGCCTGGCAGCCGATGTTACACAGGTTGATGATTCGCTGGCCAAGACAAATAAGTTTGTATTGGCGGTGCAATCATCGTTATCATTGCCATCATCGTCATCTTCATCATCATCCCATCATCAGCAACTCAAATCGTCCCCTTAACCATAAGAATCACCTAAATTTAATTTTTCCACCTCCAGCCAATCAAAAATTTTCACTTCTAGATTATTCGGCGGTCTAACTAAAGACATAAAGCGGAAGTCGGCGTTCTACGTGAGTGATATTACGGACGGGCTAAGCGTGCAGTGCCTGGCGTCCATCATCTTCCTCTACTTCGCGTGCATCACACCCATCGTCACCTTTGGGGGCCTCATGGCGGGAAAAACTGACGGATATATGGTAAGGAGATGGTGATGAAGATGGTGATGATGATGTTATTGCCGGAGAAGATGTTGATGAAGAAGATGGTGATGAAGAAGATGTTGATGAAGAAGATGGTGATGAAGAAGATGGTGATGATGATGACGACGATGATAATAATTGTGTAACGGCAAAATTCAAATAATGAAATGGATGAGAAATAATGCTACAAATCTGCCACCTAGGGAACCATTGAGATGCTGCTCTCAGGGGCGTTTTGTGGGATAACGTACGCCATCTTTTCAGGGCAGCCCCTGACGATTGTGGGGGCTACAGGGCCCCTTCTCGTCTTTGAAACCATTGTCTTTGAAATTTGCGGGTTTGACTTGCTGTTTTTGATCATCATCATCTTCATCGTGCCCGTCTTTTTTCGTCGTCGTCATACTCGATGGATCTCAATTTTCTGTTTCGTCATCGTCAGAATCAACATGACGTCATCGTGACATCATCACATTATCATCATCATCATCATCTTTATTACATCATTATCATCATCTTCATCACATCATCATCACCATCATCATCAACATTTCATCATCATCATCATCAACATTTCATCATCATCATCTTCATCATCATCATCCTCATCACTATCACCTTCTTCATCACATCATCATCATCAACATTTCATCATCATCATCTTCATCATCATCATCCTCATCACTATCACCTTCTTCATCACATCATCATCATCAACATTTTATCACCATCATCATCATCGTCATCAAAATCATCATGACGTCATACTCCCTCCAGGAACATGAAAATCCCATTCATGCCCTTCCGGTTCTGGATCGGGATCTGGATATTCATAATCATGTTCCTGATGGTGGCCTTCGATCTTAGCTACATCATCAGGTACATCACTAGGTTCACAGAGGAGAGTTTCGCCGTCCTGATTTCAGTCATTTTCATCTACGAAGCCGTCAGCAAACTCTTTGACGTCTGGTCGGATAATCGGATCCGAACGTCCGTAATATCGGAACCGTTTCGGTATTCGTGCGAGTGTAAAATAAATTCGAGTGGTTTGGCGGGTGACGGCAGCGAAACCGGAAACGGTTCGTTTGATACGACGATTTATTATCTTTGTATTTTCGTGCCTGTGTGTTCAACCTGTTGTAATTGCTATAAAGTTTTTTGCCTGAAGACCATAAATGACTTCCTTTATCTATTATTATTCATATAATTATTAAACTTTGTTATTCTTTATTATTTACATTATTATTTGTTATTTCTTTATTGATGACGTCACATGCAGCGTTTTATAACACCAGCAATAGAACTGCATCACCGCCATTGTTATCCTCCTCATTTTACCGAGACGAATGCTACATGCCGTCCGGTTCCATCGAAGTAAATCGTCGGTGCATATCGGAAAAAAACTGTACATCCCTAAACGGATCGTTAACCGGAAGTGGGTGCGTCCAGAGCGTGACGAATTCGGTCCCGGATGTGTTTTTGCTGTCGTGTGTGTTGATGTTCGGGACTTTCGCGGTGGCCATCTTCTTCAGGAACATGCGGTCAACGACCTACTTTCCAACTTTTGTGAGTTTGTGTCGGTGTGTGTGTGTACGTGCATGCGTGTGTGTAGGTGTGTGTGTGCAGGTGTGTGTGTAGATAGGTGTGTGTGTTTGTTTGTTTACGCTTTGCGTCTTTGTGTGTTTTTGTGTGTGTGTGTAGATGTGTGTGTAGATGTGTGTGTAGATGTGTGCGGGGTGTGTAGATGTGTTTGTGTGTGTCTGTGTAGGTAGGTGTGTGTGTGTGTGTGTGTGTGTGTGTGTAAGTGTGTTTATTTATGTGCCTTGCGTCTTTGCCTGGAAATGGTTCTACGTACAATGCTTCAGATTGTTTATATCTGAAAGTCATATTTTTTCACGAAGAAACACACAAATGAACAAATAAGATGAATAAACATGTGAATGAATTAATTAATGAATTAATTAATTATAAAACTAGTCAGTTAATTAGTTAATTAACCAATTAAAATTTAATTGAATTATAAAAAAAAAGTTGCGTAGCATGATAGCGGATTTCGCGGTTTTCCTATCACTGGTTTTCTGGACGGCTGTTGATTATTTCCTGGGCTTGAATACATCAAAACTGGATGTTCCTACAAAATTTCAGACAACGAGGGTCGATAGGTTGGTTGATTGGCAAGTTGGTTGGTTGGTAGGTTGGCTGGTTGGTTGGTTGGTTGGTTAGTTGGTTGGTTGGTTGGTTGGTTAATTGACTGATTGGTCGGTTAGTTAGATATTTAAATTTTTAATTTAGCGGTTTTAAGAATTGAACTAATATTCAATTAAATTTTCTGTTTGGTACGTTCAAATCATTCAATCAATCATTCAATCAATCTTTCAATCAATCAATCATTTAATCATTCAACCAATTAAATATTTATCATCTTTACATTTGACAAATTACTCAGCCAACAATCAATCAAACGATCAATTAATTCTTCCATTTATCAATCAATCAGCCACTAACCAATCAACCAATATGCAAATTTTTTAATTAACCGACCAACCAATCAAAATCAATCAATCAACCAACCAATCAAAATCAACCATTCCACCGACCGACCAATCAAAATCAATCAATCAACCAACCAATCAAAATCAACCATTCCACCGACCGACCAATCAAAATGAATTACATAAGGAGTTGGATCATAAACCCCCTTGATTGCGTGCCCTGGTGGATGTGTTTTGTCGCCATTGCCCCAGCCTGCTTAGCTACCATATTGCTATTTTTAGACCAGCAAATCACAGCTGTCATCGTGAACCGGAAGGAGAACAAGCTACAAGTTTGTTGTGATTGGTCGGCTCGTTTTCATAAATTGATTGATTGATTAGTTGATTGATTGATCGATCGATTGATTGATCGATTGATTAGTTAATTGATTGATTGATTGATCGACCAATCAAATGACGTCACCCCAGAAAGGTCACGGATATCACCTTGACCTTCTGATCATATCATTTCAAGTCCTCTTCTGCTCCTTTTTCGGCCTGCCCTGGTTTTGTGCGGCCACGGTCAGATCAATCTCGCACGTCAAAAGTCTCGTCAGGGAGTCAGATGTCAATGCCCCCGGCGAGAGCCCCAAAATGCTGGGGATCAGGTGATGGTGATGATGATGATTTTTGTGGTTCTGGTGGTGGTGATGATGATGATGATGTTTGTGGTTCTGGTGGTGGTGATGATGTTTGTGGTTTTGATGGTTCTGCTGATGGTGGTGATCATGATGATGATGATGGGGACAATGGTTGTAATGACGATGATGGTGTTGTTGATGACGATGTTGTTGTTGTTGTTGGTGACGATGATGATGACGCTGGTGATGGTGGTGGTGATGATGATAATGGTAGTGGTGGTGATAATGATTACGTCGTTGTTAATGATGATGATGATGATAAAGATGATGATGACGACATGATCAAAAAATTTTTTTCGCACCATTACAAACCTCAACATAATTATCATCAGCTTTTTTTTAACCATTACAATCATCATCATCATCATTGCCATCATCATCAGCATCATTTTCATGATCGTTATCATCACCAGGGAACAGCGCGTGACTGGTTTATTCATCCACCTGCTCATCGGTCTCTCCATCTTCGGAGCCATCTTTCTGAAGGTAAAAATATTAATAACTATAACTTTAAAACTAATTATCATTATTATTATTGTTGTTGTTGTTATTATTATTGTTATTTTTATTATCTTCATAATTTCATCGTCGTCATCATCATCGTCATCATCATCATCGTCGTCGTCATCTTCCCCATCCATCACAGTACATTCCAATGCCGATTCTATACGGTGTATTTTTGTACATGGGTATCACATCGCTGAATGGCGTGGAGGTTTTTTGTTTTTGGCAAATTTTTATTTCTTTATTTCATCCGTTCATTCGTTCATTTGACCAATCATATAACACTAAACTTCACCATCGACCAATCATATAACGCTAACATTCACCATCGACCAATCATATAACACTAACCTTCAACATCGACCAATCATATAACACTAACCTTCAACATCGACCAATCATATAACACTAACCTTCACCATCGACCAATCATATAACGCTAACATTCACCATCGACCAATCACATAACACTAACTTTCACCATCGACCAATCACATAACACTAACTTTCACCATCGACCAATCACATAACACTAACTTTCACCATCGACCAATCACATAACACTAACTTTCACCATCGACCAATCACATAACACTAACTTTCACCATCGACCAATCATATAACACTAACTTTCGCCATCGACCAATCACATAACACTAACTTTCACCATCGACCAATCACATAACACTAACTTTCACCATCGACCAATCACATAACACTAACTTTCGCCATCGACCAATCACATAACACTAACTTTCACCATCGACCAATCACATAACACTAACTTTCACCATCGACCAATCACATAACAGTACATCGACAGGATCCTCATCCTATTCATGCCCCTGAAGTATCAGCCGGACTACATATACCTCCGTCATGTGCAGACAAGTCATGTGCACTTGTTTACATTCATCCAGCTACTCTGCAGTGCTTTAATGTGGGCTGTTAAGAGCTTCAAAGTGACATCTATCGCCTTTCCCTTAATGGTGAAGTTGTGGTGATAGTGGTGGTAGTTAGTGGTCGTGTTGGTGATGACGAAGATGATGGTGGTGGTGGTGGTGATTGTGATGACGACGGTGGTATTTAATTATTTATCTATTTATCCGTTCGTTCGTTCGTTCATGCAATTATTCATTCATTCGTTCTTTCTTTCTTTCATTCATTCATTCATTCGATCATTCGTTCTTTTATTCATTTAATAATTTACAAACTCTTTCATTCCTCGGTTCGTCATTCAGTTGGTCCTATTGGTCATTGTCCGGAAGTTGATGGACTATTTGTTCACGCAGAGAGATTTGTATTGGCTGGACAATCTTCTTCCGGAAGTGAACAGGCGGAAGAAGGAGGATCAACTGAGAGCGCTTGAATTTGCCAGCCAATCAAATCAGGTTATCTGAAATTTGCGGTCAATCAAATCGGGTTTTTTAAATTGCCAGCCAATCAAATCAGGTTTCCTTTGAAACTGCCCAGTCAATCAAATCAATCTAATTTTACAATTTCAACTAATAACATCGAGTCATTTAAAAGTCAGATTGTCCTGTCAATCAAATCATGTCAATTTTAAATTTCAACCGGCCAATCAAATTATTTATATCGAAAAAAAGGGCGGGGCCTAAATGAAATCACTAAAAAGAAATTGATAATTTAAAATAAAAAGAAATAAGTATAAAAAAAGAGAAAATTATTTATTTAAATAAATAAAATAAATTAAAATATTATTTCAATTATTTATTTTTTTTACTTTTTGTCGCCAGAGGCGCCGATCGACCAGGATGGCTGAAAATTATTTTCCATCAGAATCTAGAAAATCATCCGAAATTCCATGATGATGATGATGATGAGTACGGAGATGATGATGAGGATGATGATGATGATGATGAGGATGATGATGAGGATGATGATGAGGAGGATGATGATGATGAGGATGATGATGATGAGGAGGATGATGATGATGAGGATGATGATGATGAGGAGGATGATGATGAGGATGATAATGAGGATGATGAGGATGATGAGGATGATGATGGTGATGATGATGATGGTGGTGATGATGATGATGATGATGATGATGATGATGATGATGATGATGATGATGATGACGGTGATGGTTATTAATATTTTTAATAATTATTTCAACACGTTAACTCACTGACACGTTTAGACTGTGATTTTATTGGCACCTGCATTTTATTATTAGATTCACTTCATTCTTTCATTCACTCATTCATTCATTAAATCATTCATTCACTCTTTTATTTATTCATTTTTATTTTTCAATCATTCGTTTATTTAGTTTGCCAATCATTCAACTGATCGATCAGTTTTCAAGTAATTCTGTGCACTTTTGAAACCAATAAATAAACCAATCATGAAACCAATCAATCAATCAATCAATCAATCAACCAACCAACCAACCAACCAGCCAAACAACCAACCAACCAATCAATTCACAGTTCACAATTTGTTTATTCATCAAACCAATCAACCAACCAAACAATCAACCAACAATCAACTAGCCAATCAACCAACAATAAACCAATCAATCAACCAACCAGCTTTCTTCTTGTTTCAATTTTTCCACAAACAGAGACTTCAATTAATTTAATTTATTTGTTAAATTTTTTAATCTTGAACGTTTAGATTATTATTTAAAGAAAATTATATATTGTATATATATATATATATATATACATATACTTATATATACATATACATATACATATGTATATATATATATATATATATATAGGTGTACATATTTCAGTTATATTAAGACACCTTTTTTTGATAATTTAATTTGTTAATTTAATTTTTTGCTTTTTAAACGATTAAATTCACTTTTAATCATCACCACTTTTTTCGATCTCGCGATGAGTAATAGTTTAGAAGAAAAAAAAAACTTCATAAAAATACCACTAGTTGACATGGTAGCTCAGACGGGAAGAACTTGTTGTGTTGATTGTCGTGTTTGATTGCTGCTGTTGTTGTTGGTGTTGAACAAAAAACCAAACCAAACTATACAATACAATACAAATAAATTAGAAAGAAAGAATGAAAGAATAGTGTTCCTAACTTAACTATATTCACTAAATTAACTTACCTACATATGTTCCATTAGCTCAACATACGAATTAATCCTACCTATCTGTATTTGTACATTCGCACATGTACGTATAACATACACAAACGTACAAACAACTGTACAACACAATACACGAACATACAAATACATACATAAATGCATACACACATAGGTAAGCTAGGGATTGAGTTAGTTGAATGTAGGAATTTGAGATCTGAGTTAACTGAACATAGGCAAGCCATTACTGGAATTAAACTAAAGTTTAGAAAAAAATAATTGACAATAGGTAGGTAACTTTGTATCCTCTTCTTTTCGTGTTTAGAGGTTGGAATCTTTTTGTATTCGAACCTAGTCACTGCAGCAGCAAGACCAGGCGCCTTTAACTATTGAGCCATCAGGCCAGAATTATACACACACACACACACAACACATATATATATATATATATATATATATCACACAACACACACATATATATATATATATATATATACGTATTTGTATGGATATATTTGTATATACTACTAACAAACACATACAGATAAACATATACAAAGATATGTATGCATTGTTTTTCATATAAATATATGGCATGCAGTCTTCAACATGCATTCGATTTCATAACATTGTGCAATTCTCATACACATGTGCATGCATACACACATACAAACATACATACATACATACATACATTCATACATTCATACATTCATACATACATACATACATACATACATACATACATTCATACATACATACATACATACATACATACATACATACATACATACATACATACATACATTCATACATACATACATTCATACATACATACATACATACATACATACATACATACATACATACATTCATACATACATACATACATACATACATACATACATACATACATACAAACATACAAACATACATACATGCGTACATACATACATACATACATGTGTATACATACATACATGTTTATATATACATGTTTTACACGCCAAGACAGCACTAAACAGATTATCTCCAAAAGAGTGAAGGTTATTTGTTTGTATGTTGTTCGTGTGTGTTTCAAAAGTAATAGATAAATTAAATTGAATATTAAATAAATAAAATAATGTATCTATTTAAATTAGTTTCTACTGTCAAAATTTTGAAAGAAAGAGGGAGAGAGGGGGGGGGTGAGGGAGAAAGGGAGAAGAGAGAGAGAGAGAAAGACAAAATGACAGAGATTAAAATATAATTACTCTTGTCATTAGTTTGTGTTCTTTTAATATTTATGTCTATATATATATATATATTTTTTTTTAATTTCCAGTCATTTATTTGGTGAATAAGAAATATAATAAATATAATATATATAATATATATATATATAATATAAGTATAGAAATATTATATATATATAGTGAGAGAGAGAGAAAGAGAGAGAGAATTTAAATAGGTGATGTTGTTAATTTTCATTTTAGAAATAAAGGAAGGGAGATAAAAGATAAATATTGTTAAGTTCGAATTGTTATAATAAATAAATAATATAATAAATAATATAATATTATAATATGCAATATTATATTATAATTTAATTTATAATATTATAATTTAATTATAATATGATAACGCATGGCAGCATACTGTCACACGGCTGAAAGTTAAAAATATCATCTCGGGATAACATCCACCTCCAAAAACACAACTAAAAATTTTACTCTACTGAAATTTTCCAGTTAAATCAACAACAACAACACCATGATGACGATGACAACATCATCATCATCAGCAGCAGCAGCAGCGGTCTCTGACTTCATAAATACGTCATCGTCGTCGGAAAGTCACGTGATATGGTGGGAAAAATTATGCGGTGGGCACTCTCAGTACGATGCTTTTTGGGTGGGTGATAGTAATAATTATAATGGAATATAATTATATTAATTATGATTAATATTTATAAATAATAAACTTAATTATTAACGATGGTGATGATGATGATGATTCATTTGTATAGCGCTTTAATTAGATCGACGTTCCATAGACGCAAAAACAAATGAAATGAACTATGTTTCATGCGTGTGTTTGTAATAAGAGGTCTGAGATTTCTCTTGCAATTGAATCCGGGCATTGTGAAGCGGCTGTCAGGCGTTCTGACAACTTGGCTATCTATCCGCTAGTTAGGAATAACAACAATAACAATAATAATAATGGTAATAATAATAATACTAGAGACAACAAAAATAATGGCGGGCAGATGACGTAATGATGGATGATGAAGGAATGGTGGAAGCAATTCAATAGCAATCATCTGACAGTAATAACACAGTAATAATAACAAAAATAATAACAACAATAATAATAATAATAACAATAATAATAATAACAATAATAATAATAACATTAATAATAATAATAACTAAAATAGCAATAATAGTAACCGTTCGTCATTGTTTAAATGTACTTGAAACAATTAGAATAATATGAGTATAGAATGTTAATAGAAAGAGAATAACGCTGATACACACACACACTCACAAATAACAAATATATACTAAAATACACAATAGCACACACACACACACACACGGCTAATATAAACAACACACACAAACACATACAACCAGCCAAAACAAAAAAAAAACCTCTAATTTCAGAATTCTACTCTAACTGTAAACGCGCCTAACCCTGACTTCAGCATTTGCTTTCAAAGGAGCGTTCTGACTTGGGTCCCTTGCGGGTACCTTTGGCTCGTTTCACTTGCATATCTAACTTTCCTGGGGCAAAAAGTTGCATATGCAAGATGGGGTGCCTTCTCGAGGATAAATTTAGCTAAAGTGGTTGGTTATGATGATGATGATGGTGACGATGGTGGTGATGATGATGATGATAATGATGAGGATGGTGGTGGTGACGATGATGGTGATGATTATGATTATGATAATGGTGATGATGATGACGGTGACAATGGTGGTGATGATGACGATAATGATGATGATGACGACCATAAGAATAATAACAATAACAATCCTTAAATCGGTTAGTATGTATGTAGGTGTGTGTAGACTAGTCTTATAACTATTGATAATACACAGCTGAAGGTGTGAAACTTAAAATCGAAAGATACACCATCCTAATGGGTTGAAATAATAGTAACAATAACAATGATAATCTATTATTATTCTTATTATTATTAGCCATCATTATCATCTTCTCTCTCGCGCACACATACACGCACACACACACACACACATAAACACACCACACTGACATTCGCAGACTTTATCCATTCTGTTAGCCATCACAGCAATTGGCGAACTTTTCTGGTTTATAACCAGGACATCATCAACATCACCTCTGCCATCATCATCATCATCAACGCCTCTACCATTATCATCATCATCATCATCCTATACTACGCCAACATCATCATCATCGTGGTCGTCATCATCGCTGACGTCATCGTACCATCATTATGACGTACACGCTGTGGACTTTCTGTACGCTGCTATGAAGTTGGTGACGTTCGTTAGTGGATTTGTTTATTCTTATTTTTTTTATTTTTCTTCATTTATTTATTTTTTATTTTATTTATTGAGTAATTTGTTTTTTTTATGTAATTTATCTATTTAATAATAATAGTTCTTTAAAAAATAATAATAATACTATAATAGTACTGCTGCCACTACACTACACTCCTCTCTCTTTCTTCTCTCTCTCTTCTCT
>NW_008705398.1:604253-629659 GCF_000326865.2 Helobdella robusta | reverse complement strand
TTTTTGCGTGTACCCTCTAGAAAATTCTTCCAACATGAACACATCATACAACAACAGCAGCAACAACATTAACATCAACAAAAACAACATTAACAACAACAACGTCAACAACAACAACAACGTCAACAACAACAACATTAACAACAAAACTAATGAACTGAAATAAAAAAAAATTATGAAATTTTTTTATTTTCATCTCCCCAGATCCTGGCAGCCATACTGACGCATCAAACTTACCGGAAAGCCGTTCATAGTTCCGGAATTCTATTCCTCTTCTGGTTGCTTCAGCTCATCGTCTCTGCTATCCTCTTCCGCTCTCTCTTTGTTACGGTGTGTGAAAGAATGAATGAATGATGAATGAATCAATCAGTCAATCAGAGAAAGAGAGGTAAAGAAAGAGAGAGAGAGAGAGAGGAAAAGAAAGAAAGAGAGAGATGGAGAAAAAAAGATGCAATTAAAAAGTATTTGAAAAGAATGATTGAATCGATCCACCTCAATCAGAGAAAGAGAAAGAGAGAGAGAGAGAGAGAGAGAGAGAGAGAGAGAGAGAGAGAGAGAGAAAGAGAGTCAGATAAAATAAAAGAATCTAAAAAAATTAATTGTCAATATCAGTTTTAATGATCGTCATTATTATTACTATATCGTTTCATCATCACGACAACAATCGTCATCATCACCATCATCATCATCACAATCATCATCACAACCATCTTCACTATCATCATCACAATCATCTTCGCTATCATCATCATCATCGTCGTCTTCGCGATCTTTACAATCATCATCATTTTTATCCGCCGTCAAACATTACAATTCAAGTACGTGATTGAGTATCTACATATGAAACAAAAGTGGTGCGTGTTTGTGTGTGTGTGTGTGCGTGCGTGCGTATGTGTGTGTGTGTGTGTGTGTGTGCGTGTTATCTTCAAGAAAATGCAACCTAATTTTTATTATCATTAGTTTGAAGGACTTTGAGACCATTGTAATTGCTGTTGCTGTTGTTCTTGTAGCCATTTTTCTTGTCACTACAATCATCATCATCATCATTACTACAATCATCACATCATCATCATCACCATACAATCATCATCATCATCACCACTTAAACATCATCATCATAGTCACCGTATCACCATACAATCATCATCATCACTAAATAATTATCATCATTACTAAATCATTAATACAATCATCATCATCACTAAATCATTATCATCACCCCATCATCATCATCAGGACAATAGTTACTGGTTGGCGACGAAAGTTAGAGAACCGGGACGTCTTCAAAATTCGTCGCGAGGACAGCAGCTTCCAAATCAACCCCATCTTCCAACAAAATTGGAAGCAGGCGATACGTAGAGGGGCCCAGCAGAAAGCTAAGTTAGCCACGAAATTGTTTTTTTTTGTTTTTTCTATTGTTACCATTCATTTATGTATGTACCGAATAGTTAACTCGACCGAATAGTCGATTAATTGATGCAAGATCCGACCGGAGCTGAAGGACGAATACTAAATTTTAGAAATTGTAAAAAAAATTTGTTTTTTCGAATTAAAAACAAGCTATTGAGTGAGAATTATCCGTTTCTGTCAGATTCTTGATCGCGATAGTATTCCATCTCTTCTTCAAGTTCAGAAGTTCAAAATGAACATCCCGACAATTTAGGCTTCTCTCTTCTGTTGGCCACAATTAATAGAACGGAAGCTACTACTGCTACTGCTACTGTTGCTGCTGCTACCACTACTACTACTTATACTACTGCTACTATTACTAACACTATTATAATTATTATCATTATTATGACTATAATTTTAACTTTTTTCTATCATATATTTCGTCAGAAAAGAAGCACAAGCTGAGAGAAAGGCTCTCCTCAACAGCAGCAGCAACAACAAAAATGACGTCAACAACACCAAAGATACTAAAAATAAAAAGGATGAAGATGTAGGGCCCAGAGCCTCGTTGTTCGGGGCCATGGGCCGCACCTTCTGGCTGCCCTTCGTAAAGGGGGGACTCTTTATGTTCTTTTACGATTGTATTATCTTCATCAACCCTTTCCTACTCAAGTAAATATGATAATGGTGGTGGTGGTGGTTGTTGTGGTAGTAGTAGTTGTGGTGGTGGTTGTTGTAGGGTTGATTACGATTGCTGTTGTAGCTTGTATTCTGTTTGTACTGTGCATCTCAGAGATAAAAAAAGTTGAATTATGAAGTTTAAAAAAATCACCACCATCATTCTATTCACCATCACCACCACCATCACTACCATCATCATCACCACCACCATCACTACCAGTGCCCTTTTGAACTTTGTGAGCCAAGTCGGGGACCCAGAAACGAAGCAGACCTGGCACGGCTTCATCTTCGCATTCGGCATGTTGTTCGCTTCCTTGTTCGGCGTTCTCTGCATGCACCACCATTTCAACTTTACCTACACCGTCGGCCTGAGACTGAGAACGGCCTTGACCTCTGCTATTTATAGAAAGGTCAGGGTTGTTTTTTTTCAAGTTTGCGTTGCTATTTATAGAAAGGTCAGGTTTCTTTTTTAAGTATACGTTGTTATTTACATAAAGTTCAACTGATTGTTTACCTTAACTTTCCAGATAAATTCTTTTAAAAAATGTTTTATTCTATCTCTACTTTATCCTTTTACTCTGGCTTTTTACTCTCTCTCTCTCTCTCTCTCTCTCTCTCTCTCTCTCTCTCTTTCACTTTCTCTCTCTCTCCCTCTCTCTCTCTCTCTCTTTAACTCATTCTCTCGTCTAAATTTTTGTCATTCACATTTTCTACTTTCTAATTCACTCACTCTCCCACTTACTCACTCACTCTCTCTCCCTCTCTCTCTCTCTCTCTCTCTCTCTCTCTCTCTCTCTCTCTATCACTCTCTCTCCTCACACTCACCCACAGTCCCTCACCATTTCACAAAACGCCCGGCGTTCGGCCACAGTCGGCGAGATCGTCAACCTCATGTCGGTGGACGTGCAAAAAGTGGCCGACGCCTGCTCCTTTGTCCACTACTCGTGGTCGTCGCCACTCATTTTTGTGGTCACTGTTTATCTTTTGTGGGGTCTTCTAGGGCCCTCCACAATGGCGGGCATAGGGTTCATGTTGGTGGTCCTCCCCATTAACTCTATGGTACTGGCTAAGTTGATTAGAGAATACCACGTGAGTTGTTGTTGTTGCGGTTGGTGTTGATGATAGTAGCAGTTGTGGTAGTAGTAGTAGTAGTAGTAGTAGTTTTGGTAGTAGTAGTAGTAGTTGTAGTAGTAGTTGTAGTAGTAGTTGTAGGAGTAGTAGTAGTAGTAGCAGTAGTAGTAGCAGTAGTAGTAGTAGTAGTAGTAGTAGTAGCAGTAGTAGCAGTAGTAGTAGTGGTAGTAGTAGTGGTACAGACTTAACTAACAAACAAACAACACAGAGAGTACAAATGTTATTGAAAGACGCCAGACTCAAGCTGATGAATCAGATTTTAACTGGCATAAAAGTGAATTTATATTTCAATATTATGAAAAATAAAATAGTTATTATTATTTCTGATGTTATTGTTATTATTATTATTATTAATATGTCTTTATTGATTGCCATTATTCCGTCATAATTATTATTGTTGTTGTTGTTGTTGTAGCTGTTGTTGTTGCTGCTGCTGCTGTTGTTGTTGTTGTCGTCATATTGTTGTTGTTATTATTATTGTAACCGCGAACCAAAGATTCTAAAATTGTACGCTTGGGAGCCTTACTTTGCGTCAAAAATTCTCGAAATTCGAAATAATGAGTTGAAAAATTTGAGGAAAAGTCAGACGGTCGGGGCCATTACGTACGTTCTCTGGTTCTGTAATTCATTTCTGGTTAGTGGATTGACTGAGCGAATGAATGAATGAATGAATGAATGAATGAGTGAATGAATGAATGAGTGAATGAATGAATGAATGAATGGATGGATGAGTGAGTGAATGAATGAATGAGTGAATGAATGAATGAATGAATGAATGAAATGGATGGATGAATGAATGAATGAATGGATGGATGGATGGATGAATGAGTGAATGAATGAATATGAATGAAGGAATGAATGAATGAGTGAATGAATGATAATCACGTGATACAGATAGCCTTGTTCTGCTTCACGGCTTACGTACTCTCATCACCGGAAAATATACTGGACCCACAAGCGAGCATTTTTTTCATCATCATCATCATCATCATCATCGACAACATCATCATCATCATTAACAACAACAACATCATCACCATCATCATCTTCATCATCATCATCATCATCGACAACAACAATATCATCATCACTAACGTCATCTTCATCATCATCTTAATCATCATCATATCATCATCATTGACAACAACAACACATCGTCACCATCATCATCTTCAACATCATTATCATCATCATTGATAACAACAACATCATCATCACCATCGTGTCTTCATCATCATTTTCATCATCATCATCATCTTAGGTGGCCTTTGTCAGTCTCTCCCTCATCATGTTACTCAACATGCCACTCACCATCCTTCCACCTGCGATTATGATGATGGTTCAGGTGGTCATGATGATGATGATGATGGTGATGGTGGTCATGATGATGATGATGATGGTGATGGTGGTGGTGGTGATGATAACGATACATACCTACAAACAAACATACATACAAACAAACACACATACAAACAAGCAAACAAACATACATACATATAAACAAACACACATACAAACAAATATACAAAAAACAAACATACATACATACAAATAATAATAATGACATACAAACATACATACATAGAAACCAGTATGCATACATACAAACAAACAAACAATCAAACTAACAGGCATTTGTGTCAGGAAAACGAATTGAAAAATTTTTACTACTTCAAGATATCGATGAACAGAATGTTACACATAAAGAAGATAAAGGTTTCATTCATTTTTTATTCATTCATTCTTTTATTCAATCACTCATTCATTCGTTTGTTGGTTTGTTCAGTCGTTCGTTCGTTCGTTTGTTTGTTCATTAGTTTATTCGTTCATGCGTTCTTCCGAAAAAACGTTCACTCATTTCGTTATAACACAAAAATTATTCATAATTTCATTCATTCCTATGTTCAATTATACATTCCCTCACTACATTCCCTCACTACATTCCCTCACTCATTTTCATCACTTCTACTACTTCTACTACTACTACTAATAATAATAATAATAATAATAATAATTATTATTATTATTATTATTATTATAATAGTAGTAGTAGTAGTAGTAATAACAACAACAATAATTCCCTCCATTAGAGTTCGCTGTAGAGATAAAAGATGGGAGTTTCTCATGGGGCGATGAAACGCTGAAACCAACTTTGAACAAGTGACTATCCTCTCTTATTCTCCATTCTTATCACACACAGAGACAGACACACACACACACAGACATACACATACACACACACACACGCACTAACACAAACACACACATACACACACATACACAGCATAAACATGAAAGTCAAGCACGGACAACTGGTGGCCATTGTCGGCCCTGTTGGCTCCGGAAAATCTACCCTCCTCTCGGCAATCCTTGGCGAGACCCAAAAACTATCCGGATCTGTGAATGTCAACGAAAAAATGGCCTACGTAGCCCAGCAAGCCTGGATTCAAAACCTCACTCTCAGAGATAATATTCTATTCAGCGAGCGCTACGACCAGGCAAGGTACGATGACGTCATCGAGGGATGTGCCCTCAAGCCCGATTTGTCGGTTCTGCCCGCGGGGGACCTCACTGAAATTGGAGAAAGGGTTTAGAATTTTTTTTTTTGAAAAATTTTGCAGGTTTTTCATTTATGGGTTGTTGGTTGTGATTTCAATAAAACCTTCTTTGTCGTCATCATCGCCCGCCATCTTTCGTTTTTTTAATTAATTTTAACATTTTTTATAATTCACCAAAATTCACCACAATTTATTCAAATTTTTTTTATTTTTTCTATACTTATATACTTAAGTTTCGGTAAGAAACAGTGAATAACAAACAATAATTCATCATTAATCCACCATAAACTCGCCATTAATTCGCATTAGCAGCCGACCACAATTCCCCTCGAATAATTCACCACCACTAATTCACCAAAATTATTCAAAAATTTTCACCCTTGACCTCTTTTTCACCAGGGCATAAATTTGAGTGGAGGTCAAAAGCAGAGAATTAGCCTAGCAAGGGCGGTCTATCACGATGCCGACCTCATGTTGCTTGATGACACCCTGAGTGCGGTTGATGCACACGTCAGCAAGCACATTTTCGAGAAAGTTCTAGGTCCAAATGGTCTTCTGAAGAATAAGGTCGGTGGAGTTTTTGGTCAATTTTTTTTTCTGATTTGGAATTGAGAATTGGAATAATCAGTTGTTAAATTTTCGATCACTCTCTTCAATTGAAAAATATTACCGATGAAACTCTAAACGAAAAATTTACCATCACTTGTTGGTTGTTAGTTGTAACCAACACCACTGCAGACTTTAGCCAGCCAAATTAATTCGTTTGAAGCGCTTGATGAAAAAAAAACTATTTCAAACTTGAACCCTTTCAACAATTTAAATTAAAATTGACTTTCTAAAATACATTATGGTGCCAACTGTTTGATTCTTCATTCATTCATTCATTCATTCATTCATTCATTCATTCATTCATTCATTTATTCTATCATTCATCCATCCATTCACTCATTCATCCATCCATTCACTAATTCACCCATTCACCAGACGCGAATCCTAGTAACAAATAATGTGACTCTGCTGCCACAAGTCGATCGGATTTTCGTCATCAGCGAGGGGACGATAGGCGAGCAGGGCAGCTTCGAGGAGCTTCTCTCGCGTGACGGCAGTTTCGCCGAATTTCTGCGCACCTACATGACGGACTTGGAAGAGGCAGATGACGTTGATGAAGAACGTCAGTTTGTGAGGATGTTGATGATGGTGGTGGTGATGATAATGATGATAGTGATGGTGGTGGTGATGATGATGATGGTGGTGGTGATAATGGTATTGATGGTGGTGATGGTAATGATGGTAGTGATGATGATGGTGGTGATGATGATTTAATTTCAAAATCAAGACTATCATTTGTGGAATGACATTTCAATCATTTTTATGGCTTCATATTTACTCTTTTCCGTTGTGATTTTCTTAAATGTTCTCTTTTTTTCTCTCTCTTTTTCTTTCTCTTTTTTTTCTTTCTTTCTCTCTTTTTCTCTTTATCTTTCTCTCTTTTTCTCTCTTTTTTTCTCACCCACGCACTCACTCAACTACCCACCAACACACGCCACATAGAGCAGCAAGAACTGATGAAACTACACGAAAAACTGGCAACGAGCACCTCATCCATTCCCAACTCTCCCGCGGTAGCCACCCCAATCAAGGGCGACCCCATCGCGAGTAGCGGGGGCGAAGACGCCGTCAGCCACTCGGAAGTTTTCTCGTATCAGAGCGACAGCTGGCGTCGGCCACGAAAACGACATCTGACGAGCGAACGTAGCGTTCGAAGTGGTGGCGCCGAGAGCACCAGCGATAAGAAAAACGTCGAAGTTACTGACAAGTTGATCCAGGAGGAGACAGTCGAAGAAGGAGCGGTGAGGATTGTGGTTCTATTTTTGGGGGTGTCAATTGTAGAAGTGTGCGGTATATAAATGTATTTGATCGATTGATTGTTTGGTTTGTTGGTTGGTTGGTTGGTTGGCTGGCTGGCTGGTTGGTTGGTTGGTTGGTTGGTTGGTTTGTTGGTTGGATGGCTGGTTGGTTGGTTGGCTGGTTGGTTGGTTGGTTGGTTGGTTGGTTGGTTGGTTGATTGGTTGGTTGGTTGGTTGGTTGATTGTTGGTTGGTTGGTTGGTTGGTTGGTTGGATGGTTGGTTTGTTGGTTGGTTGGTTGGTTGATTGTTTGTTAGTTGGTTGATTGTTGGTAGGTTGGTTGGCTGGCTGGTTGGCTGGCTGGCTGCCTGGCTGGCTGGCTGGCTGATTGATTGATTGATCGATTGATTGATTGATTGATTATTACTTTTATTTAAATATATAAATAAACAAATAAACAGACATAATTAATAAAATAAAATAACATCCTTAATTAAAACAACTCTACCTCCAGGTAAAGTTATCCGTCCTAAGGGCCTACATAACTTCGGCTCCAGCTATGTACCCGATTGTCTTGGTCATCTCCTTCGTATTTTTTGTGATCTTCAACTGTTGCACCAACATCTGGTTGAGCAAATGGTCGAACGATCCGGTCATAAATGGGACTCAGGATAGGGAGTTGACGAAAGTCCGGCTGGGAGTCTATGCGGCCCTCGGCGGTGGGCAGAGTGAGTTTTGTTGGTGGGTGGTGGGGAAGGGTTATGACGTCATTGTTGTTGTTGTTGTTGTTTGTTGTTGTTGTTGTTTGTTGTTAGTGGTGGTAGTGTTGTTGTTATTGTTGTGGTGGTGATTGTTGTTTTTGTTGTTGGTGTTGGTGTTGTTGGTGTTGGTGTTGTTGTTGGTGTTGTTGTTGTTACTGTTGTTGTTGTTGTTGTATCAATATTGGCTGCAATATATAAATAACCCTCTGTGGCAACAACAACGCAGATGACGTTAACAAACTCGTCAGCATCAACAACAACAACACTAATTAATAACGAATGATAATAGTAATAAAAATAACATTAAATAATATTATATATTAATAAAATTATAATAATAATAAAATATTATTAATATTATAATAAATAATAATTATAATAAATAATAACACCAACAAACAAACTCAAAGCTATCGCAGTAATTGGAGTCATATGGGCGATCATATTTGGCTGTATGGAAGCCACTAGGACACTGCATTCTAAACTCCTTCAAAATATAGTTAGGTGGGGACACACACACATACACACACACTCACACACACATACACACACACTCACACAACACATACACACACATACATACACAACACACACACATACATGCATGCATATATACATGCATACAACATACATGAAATGAAATGAATTGAAATGAAATGATCTTTTATTCAACAATATTTCCAAATAACATACAGCATACATACATACATAATTATAATAAAAAGTTGGTGACGGGTTCCCGCAACTTTGCGGTTCTTGGCCCGATTGTTTGCAATGGTTTACCTCCATACTTACGTGACCCTAACCTAATCATATTTACAATTTCGAAGTCAACTTAAAACTTATTTATTTGCACAATGAATGTCCGTCTTATTTGTCTATGATTTAGTAGCGCTTTTGAGATTCAACAATAAAAAAGCGCTGTATATAAATTTCCGTAATAATAATAATAATAATACATACATACGTGCGTGTCTGTGTGCTTGAAAATATCCAACTGAATGCCGACACGTGCAATTAACGACAAATCAAAGTGTTAATCCATTTGTTACTTGATGTTTGACGGTTCAGTGTCACTCATCATGTTTTGGTTTTAACATACATACACACGTACATACATACATACATACATACATACATACATACATACATACATACATACATACATACATACATACATACATACATTCATACAAACATACATACATACAACCGTCAAACATACATATATATATATACATACATACATACGCTTGTATGATTTAGTCAGACGCTTGGCTTTTGGTGTCATTCGTCAATGATTTGGTTTTAACATACATACATACATACATACATGTTTTAACATACATACAAACAAACAAACAAACTAAATAACAGATGTAAAATGTCTTTCTTTGACACGGTACCTCTGGGACGCATACTAAACAGGTTAAAGGAGGTTTTTGCTAAAATGAATTTTTTTTTTAATTTTGCGATCCCAATGAAAAAATATGTATTCAGCATTTTTACACAAACCTAACCACACATACGAATACACTTGCCTTCTTACTTTCACACACACACACACATACACGCACACACACAAACCACACATACAAATACACTCCCCTTCTTACTTTCACACACACACATACACGCACACACATACACATGCACATCATTTCCACAGATTCTCTAAAGACATAGACGTGTTGGATGTGAGCATACCCCAGTTCTCTCAAAGTCTTCTGACGACTCTGTGCCCCCTGGTCTCGACAATTATCATCATCTCCTATACTAGTCCATACTTCATTGCCGTCGTCATACCTCTCTTGATTATATTCAGCGCTTTGCAGGTTTGGGTTAGGGTTAGGGCTAGGGAATGATGAATGAATGAATGCATTGATGGATGGATAAACGAATGAATGAGTGAGTTAGTGACCGAATGAGTGAATGAATTAGTGAATGAGTGAGTGAGTGAATGAATGAAAGAACAAACGAACGAACGATAGGTAATTATTTTACTTAAACGCCAACGAAACGCACAGCGTGTCTACGTAGCGTGCGGTCGGCAGATCAAGCGATTGGACTCAATCCGTAAGTCGCCAATGTACGCCAATTTCAGCGAAACCCTCTCCGGATCGACAACGATCCGTGCCTACCGACATCAGGATCGTTTTGTCTCCCAGTCCGACTTCCTTCTTGATGAGAGCCAGAGGGTTTGGTTCCAGGTCTTTAGCTCCAACAGGTCGGTTTGTTACGAACGAATGAATTAATTAATTAATTAAAGAATGAATGATTGAATGAATGAATGAATGAATGAACGAATGAACGAACGAACGAATGAATGAATGAATAAATAAATGAATGAATGAATGAATAAACGAACAAATGAATGAACAAAACAGATGGATAGGTATATATTCAGAATTCATAGCGGACTTGATGATATTCTTCACGGCTCTCTTCGCCATACTACAGCGAGACACACTCGACCCAGGATTAATCGGTCTATCTCTGTCTTTTGCTTTCCAGGTAATGATTGATTGAAGGAATGAGTATTTTCATTCGTTAATTTGGTTCATTCTTTCTTTCATTCATTCATTCGTTTGTTGGTTTTTCTTTCTTTCATTCCTCTAATACGCTTTTTCTTTTATTCATGTGTTCATTCATATCACAGTTTATGTTTTTTGTACAAGTTGTTTTATTCCTGAAATCATTCATTCATTCATTCATTCACTCATTCATTCATTCATTCATCCATTCATTCATTCATCCATTCATTCATTTATTCATTCATTCATTCATTCATTCTTTCATTCATTCATTCATTCTTTCATTCATTTATTCATTCATTCATTCATTCATTCATTCATTCATTCATTCATTCATTCATTCATTCATTCATTCCATCTATCCATCAACCTATACTCAGATCAACATGAGTATAACAATGACAGTACGATGCACATGTGAACTCGAGACGTACATCGTTGCAGCCGAACGCATTAAAGAATACTCTGATGTTGAAAATGAGGTTTCGTCGTTCGCTCCACCATTCATTCATTCATTCTTTCATTCGTTTGTTCATTCATTCGTTCATTCATTCATTCATTTGTTCATTCATTCGTTCATTCATTCATTCATTCATTCTATCAATCAACCAATTTTTTTTCTATCTTTAATTCAATCAATCAACTAACTGATCGTTCATTCAGTCAATCAAAGTCGAAAAATAAAGTTCTCTGGTTGAATTCATTCATTGTTCATTTATTCATTCCTTCATTTATTCATTCCTTCCTTCATTCATTCATTTTTATTTTTCATTCAATCATTCAGCCGATCTGTCTCAAAACAAACATAACAAACACCCAAAAATAAAAACAACAACAAAAATATTAATGCAAAAAATAATAATAATAATAAATCTTTGTAGGCCCCATGGCTAATTGAAACTCATAGGGCCCCAGAAGACTGGCCGTCAGATGGGGTGGTCCAACTTAAGGGGTACAGTACCAGGTAGACATAATTATAATAATTATTTTAAATATAGTTATTATAATTATAATAATTATTTTAATAGTAATTATTATAGTTATAATAATTATTTTAATAGTAATTATTATAATTATAGTTATTATTATTATTGTAATAATTTGGAATGAGGCTTCCGGATAGACGCGTTTTTTTGAATGTTCAATTCTTACCCCTTGCCAATTAAAGTAATGAATCCAACTTTTAAATGCTAAGTGATCAGTGAAACAATTATTACGATGGTGTATTTATTATATTATTCATAATTTCTAAAGATCAAATGGTAGAATAGGTTATAATAAATTGTATTTAGAATGTTATAATAATAATAATTATAAAAATAATAATAATTATAATAATAATAATTATTATAATTATGATAAAGATACCGTGATGGGCTTGATATGGTCTTGAAAGATATCACCATCGATATAAAGCCACAAGAAAAGGTGATGACGACGACGATGATGATGATGGTTATAAAGATGATGATGATGGTTATAAAGATGATGATGATGGTTATAAAGATGATGATGATGGTTATAAAGATGATGATGATGGTTATAAAGATGATGATGATGGTTATAAAGATGATGATGATGGTTATAAAGATGATGATGATGGTTATAAAGATGATGGTTATAATGGTGATGATGATGGTTATAATGGTGATGATGATGGTTATAATGGTGATGATGATGGTTATAATGATGATGATGATGGTTATAATGGTGATGATGATGGTTATAATGGTGATGATGATGGTTATAATGATGATGATGATGGTTATAATGATGATGATGATGATGGTTATAATGGTGATGATGATGGTTATAATGGTGATGATGATGGCTATAATGATAATCATGATGGCGATGGTGAGACTGACGATTATGACGATGATTGTTATAATGATGACGACAATGATGGTGATGAAGAAGATGAAGATGACGATGGTAATGATACGATTGATTACCATCATCATCAATCATCATCATCATTTAGGTGGGCATCGTGGGGCGCACCGGGGCCGGAAAATCCTCCCTCACTTTGGCCCTCTTCCGGTTAATAGAGCCAGTCACTGGGTCCATTTGTATTGACGGATTGAACGTCAGCGAAGTTGGATTGCATGACGTCAGGAAGAAACTAACGGTCATACCTCAGGTTTGTGTGTGTGTGTGTGGTGTCGTGTGTATATGAGAGAAAGAAAGAGAGAGAGAAAGAGAGAGAGAGAGAGGGAGGGAGAAGAAAGAGAAAGAAAGTAATAATAATAATAATTTAAAAGGACCCAGTATTATTCTCCGGGACCCTCCGATTCAACTTGGACCCGGCAAGTAATTTCAGTGACCCCGAAATATGGCTAGCCCTGGAACAGGTTGAGTGGGCAGAACTTTTTTCATTCATTTTTTTAAATATTTCTTTTTTAATTTATGTTTTTTAATAATAAAATAACTTTTTTAATATTTCATTTTAGATATGTTTTTTTTGGTTTTATTTTTCGTCGTAAGTTATATTTAAAATCTTATCTAATTGTCTGTCTGTCTGTCTGTCTGTCTGTCTGTCTGTCTGTCTGTCTGTCTGTCTGTCTGTCTGTCTGTCTGTCTGTCTGTCTGTATGTATGTATGTATGTATGTATGTCTGTCTGTTTCTGTTTGTCTGTCTGTCTACCTAATCGATAGTGCAATTGAATAAAATCACTTTTCTCAATCATTTCTAGTAGGCATAAAAATAAAAACAAGCAATTAAACAAACAAACTAATTAATTAATCAATTAATTAATTAATTAATTAGATAATGAGTTGAAATTTTTTTCAAAAAATCTAGGCCCATTTAAAAACATTCGTCTGCAGCCTTCCCAATAAAATTGACCATGAATGTGGTGAGGATGGCTCTAATCTAAGGTAAGAATTGAAATTAAGTAAATTTTTTTTTAAATGACTGTTTATTCGTCTGTCTATCTGTCTGTCTGTCTGTCTGTCTGTCTGTCTGTCTGTCTGTCTGTCTGTCTGTCTGCCTGTCTGTTGTGAGATGTGGTTTTTGAGAAGAATTATGAAAATTAGTTCATACTTCGAATGAGGATGTATTAAAACAGTCCGGTTACGAAAAGAGGAAATTACTACAGATAATCCGACGGGGGCAGTTGAAGTTTTTTGGTCACATCATGCGGAAGGAAAGAATGGAAAATCTAACAACTACTGGAAAGATTGCAGGGGAAAGAGATCGCGGTCAACAGCGAACAACATTCGTGAAGTCCTTGTGTCACTTGTTGAATGTCACTATATTTCAACTCTTACAAAGTGTTAAAGATCAGGTTTTGTGGAGGTCGATGGTCGCCAATGTCCTTAAAGGATAAGGCACGAGAAAGAAGAAGAATGCATGACAGCAATTAATTTATGTTAATTTACGTTAATTTATGCAGCGTCGGTCAACGTCAGTTGCTCTGCTTGGCCAGGGCGTTGCTCCGGAAATCGAAAGTTCTCGTACTGGACGAAGCAACAGCGGCCATTGACCTTGAAACGGATGACCTCATTCAGTCGACGATAAGGTCAGAGTTCAAATCATGTACCGTGCTGACAATCGCACACCGCGTCAACACTATCATTGATTATGATAGGTTAGTTTTGTTTTATCGTTTGCTCCACAATTCATTCATTTATCAAATCGTTCGTTCATTCATTCATCCAACCATTCATGCATTCGCCTATTCATTCATTCATTCATTCATTAATTCATTCATTCATTCGTTTATCAATCTATTAATTCAATCATTCATTTGCTGTTAATAGAATTTTAGTCCTTGACAAAGGTCAAGTTAGCGAGTTCGCCCCACCTCAGCAATTACTGCAAGATCCCAACTCCATGTTCTATGCCCTCGCTAAAGACGCCGGCCTGGTCTGAATGGAGTTTTCTTATCAGTCCATTCTTTCATTCATTCTATTATTCATCCTTCTATGTATTCATTTATTCATTCATCCATTCATTCATTCATTCATTCATTCATTCCAAAATTACTAACTTAATCATTCTCTAATTTCTAGACGGGTATTTTACAACAATTTATAGATTTTTGATTTTTTTCCACACACACACACACGCACAGAAACACAGAGTGTAAGTAGATTGGTAAGGTTTACACAGCATCATTATGTAATACCTATGTATGTTATGTTGTGTTATACTTTTTATAAGTTTAACCACTACTTAGAATATGTTGATAGAGTTTGTGTTAAATTTGTTACTAATTCGTAATGAACTGGCAGTGAATTTTTGAATGAATGAATAAATGAATGGAGGAATGAATGAATAAATGAATCGACGAATGAATGAATAAATGAATGGGCGAATGAATGAATAAATGAATGGAGGAATGAATGAATTTTTGATAAATGTTGATGATTTTTAATAAATTTTATTAAATTGGCAATAATACAAATTCTGTGTGATTGTTAGTACATGTTGGTAATTATTCAGCTAGTTATTTTGCTTCATATTTTTCAAGATTTTTCAATAAAATAAATTAATTTTGAGTTATAACTCTATTTATTTGGCCGTTTTATCGTTGCGATTAAAATATTCATGTAAAATTTCATGGATGTTGAATATTTTTATATAAATTTTATTGAATAACTCCAAAAATGTCAATTTTCTGGCTGAATTTTGATTAAAAAAAGTAGTTTAATATACATTTACATATAATAAATTTATTATTCGCAACTTAATTGCTATTTTTAGATTATTTGTTGAAGAATGATTTTTTTGTATTAAAAGTTGGTCGCTACATAAATTTATATTTACCTATCCAATCAAGGTGTCAACCTGCTAATTAATTACCTTTTTTAGAAAAATTTTCGGGAAATATTCTTTCTTTTTTGCTTCTTTTTCATCATTTTTTTGTTGAAAAATTATTTTTATTACAAAATGGCGTCATTCTTTTTTACTTTTTATCGGCGATCTGACTCCTAGTTTAATTTATGTCTAAAATATCTATTTATTTTATGTCCGGTTAATTTTTACTAGTTAGTAAGTTGAGAAGCGAGACACGTAGTCAAGAAAGATAATTTAAAATTTAAATATTATTTTTGATTCGATAATTAATCATTTGTTTTAAAAAAAAAATTCTGAAAAAATCGTTTTAAAAATTGAAAAATCAAACTTATAGAAAAAAAAAAACCTCCGCCCGGAAACTATGATCTTCATAAAGCGAAAAAAGATAATATATGTCGGCATTTTCATAGGAATTCTCTGGGTCCTAATCACGTACGTCCTGTCCGGCGGCTCTAATCCGGCGGGGAATACCGACAGCGGTGAATACTACGACGATGAAGATGACGAGCAGAAATCTGGCCACAATCACAATGACAACAATCAGCGTCCCCACAATAATAAGAATAATAAAAATGTGAATAACAGAAATAATAATATGATTAATATGGGTAGAAATAGGAATAATAATAATATGAACCATGGTGATTTAGAAGTTGTTGAATTTCAGAGCTACACAACCATGGGACAGGTGATCCTTAATCGAAGGTACCAGCCGACATTTCCTGTCCGGAGGTCTGGGATAACTTGGATGAATCAGGATCTACTGGATCGGGAAATTGCCAAATCGACTGGCAAGATGGCGGTCGATGATGATGGTGATGGTGTAAGGGAGAGGAGGAGGAAAAATAATAGAGTGAAGAAATATAGGACTAAGGTTTTTGGTATCTTTGGTTATTTTTATTTCTCTAATTTAATTTCATCGTCAACATAATCACCTCACCAACGTCATCATCAACGTCATCATCATCATTATCAATGCCATGTAGAGACCCAAAGATTCAAATAATGAAGATGTGCCGGTTATGTTCAACCCGATTAAGAATGATAAAAAACCAAGAAAGAAAAAGAAGTCGAAGGCTATAAGATACGGTTATTACTTAGTTCAAATGCTATATTTGCGAAAAATTTGACAGCCACCATGTGATCTGTTTGTACATATAGCGTGTGTGTGTGTGTGTGTGTGTTTGTTTGTGTGTGTGTGTGTGTCGTGTGGATGTTGCATACAAATAAATTTGCATGTACGTGGTATGCTGTATATCGTGTAATGTATGTGTAATGTATGTTTGTGTGTGTGTTTGTGTGTACATTTCATATTTATATTCTCCCGCCACCCAAATCTATTTTTAGGTGACGATGGAAAACCCCACGAAATTCCCCTGAACTCTATGAATAGTTCAATGGTGGAGCTACACAGGGAGATGTACAAGCTGTACGGCCACAACGTCATCGTCAGCAACCAAGTGGCCGTGGATCGGACTCTGCCGGATTTCCGTAGCGACGAGTTAGTGACTGGGGGAAGGGGAGGGTCTGGTAGAGATGGGGGTGATTAGTGATGGGTTGGGAGTAGCGGAATTGGTGGGGGGCGATAATTGAGTCGGTAAGTTGGCAAATTGGGAAGTTAGTGATTCTGATTTTTCACAGGTTCTTCATGGGATTGACAAACTTAGAGAGCTGCGGCCGCTCAGTCAATATACTATTATTATTATTATTACTATTATTACTATTATTATTATTATTACTATTATTATTGTTGTTATTATTATAATTATTAGGTGCAAGAGTATAAATTATGATAATATGCGACTCGGGAAGGCCAGCGTGATCGTCGCCTTCCACAACGAAGCCTGGTCAACTCTCCTGCGGACAGTGCGCATAAATTAATTTTTTACGAATGAATGAATGATGGGTGAATGGATAAATGAATGGATGCATGGATAAATAAATGAATGAATGGATTGGTGAATGGATGGATGATTGAATGGATGGATGAATTACTGAATAAAATAACGAAACATCTGACAGGTGCGTTAATAATGAAATGAATATTTGAATGATACAAATTTTGATGAATGAACAAATTAGTTTAATTAACGAACGAACGAACGAACGAACGAACAAATTGATGTATGGATGGATGAACAAATGAATGGGTGAATAAATGAATGGATGAATGAATGAATTATTTAATTAATTATGAAATAAAGAACGAACGAACGAACGTATGAAAAATTTTCAGATTAACAGTGTTTTGGATAGATCTCCAAAGCATTTGATCCAAGAAATAATTCTGGTTGATGACGGTTCAACTGCGGGTATGATGATGATGATGATGACAATGATGGTGGCGATGATGATGATGATGATGATGACGACAACGATGATGATAACGCTGATGACGTATGCCATTAACATTTAACCATCAACATCAACAAAAACGCCTCCATCACCATCATCTTCATTACTACTACTCTGATGACCTTTAACCTTTGACCAACAGAGCATCTGAAGGAGAAACTCGCGGACTACGTGAAACAGCGCTCTGAAACACTGCGTCTCCTGAGAACCGGAAATCAATTCGGGGTTGTGCAGGCCCGCCAGCTTGGGGCTGACTCTGCAAAAGGGGATGTGCTCGTCTTTCTGGACTCTCATTGCGAAGTTACGCAGGGTATGTCTTTGCACCGCTCAAGTTTAGCGCTATATAAATCTCAAAATGTTATGTGGTCTGTAATTTACTATCGTATTTATTCCATTTATAATTCATTTATTAATCCATAATTTCTAATTTAATAATCAGTAATCCAGTAATTCTCAATTCATAATTTCCAAATTCACTATGTCAAATTCACTAATCCCAAATTCACTAACTCCTAATTCACTAATCCCAAATTCACTAATCCCTAATTTACGGATTTCCTACCGGCAGGATGGCTGGAACCGATGCTGGCTCGGATAATGGAAACCGAAACGGTAGTAGTGACAGCTGTGATGGACATCATTGACGACGAAACCCTGGCCTACAAGCCGTTCAATTACGATTCGATTAATATTGGAGCTTTCACTTGGGCACTTCATTTTGTCTGGATTGGAGTGCCCGCTAGGGTGAAAAACTATCTCACGTCTGTCACTCAACCGATTAGGTACGTGTTTGTTTGTTTGTTTGTCTGCTGTCTGTCTGTTTGTTTACTGTCTGTTTGTCTGTCTGTTTGTTGCTTGTTTGTTGGTTATTATCTGTCTGTTTGTTTTTGTGAGTTTTATTTGTTTATTTATTGTTTTATTTTCATTCCGACAATTCTGACTAAATTTTGCTTTCATTCATTCACTCATTCATTCATTCACTCATTCACTCACTCATTTATTCATCAGTTCCCCGACGATGTCTGGTGGTTTGTTTGCGATCAGTAAGAATTTTTTTATGAAACTCGGCGGCTTCGATACTGGCATGGACATGTGGGGCGGTGAGAACTTCGAAATGTCCTTCAAGGTAGGTTGGCTGTCTGTCTGGCTGGCTGTCTGACTGACTGTCTGACTGGCTGTCTGACTGACTGTCTGACTGGCTGTCTGACTGGTTGATTGATTGATTGACGACGACGACTTTAATTACAATAACGATGACGACGCCAACAATAACGGTGACGTCATCAAACAGATTTGGATGTGTGGCGGCCGGCTAGAGGCACATCCCTGCTCTCACGTCGGCCACATCTTCAAGAAGGGCGTGGCCTACAAGTTCAAGAGGAGCAAAAACGAGAAGAAAAATTTCCAAAGAGTTGCCGAAGTCTGGATGGACGATTATAAGGATATGTACTACAAGAAAACCAAATCGACCAGAGTTAGTTCTTCTGTCCGGCGGGAATTAGTAGATCATGGATGTGTCATTGATTGAATGGTTGAAGGATTGGAAGATCGATTGATTGGTTGAAGGATCTGATTGTTTGATTGATTGATTGATTAAGTGGTTGATTGGTTGAAGGATGGGATTGATTGATTGATTGATTGAAAGGTTGATTTAGCTGATGGAATGTTTATACGGCCTATGGGCCTTGTAAGAGTTTCATGCTAGTATTTTGGTGGAATTCGATATAGAATATCGTTTGTATCTTCTCTAATTCGACAAAAACACCACATTCAACACCATCATCATCATCAACGCAATTGGATGCCTTCATTATCAGGACGACATAGGAGATATATCAGTGAGAGTATCGCTGAGGCAGAGACTGCAGTGCAAATCGTTTGACTGGTATCTAAGCAACGTGTATCCTGAGATGTTCGATGTATCCAAATCCATTGTATCTGGAGAGGTGGTTATGGTGATGGTGATGGTGACGCTGACGATGATGATGGCGATGGTGGTGGTATTGATGATGTTGGCGATGATGATAATTATAAAATTTTATTTTGCCGATGAAATGCATTGAAGTACTGTCCATAAAATATTTTTAAAAATCTTCCTCCAAAAATCAAACTAACCAAAGATCAGGAATAAAGAGAAAGCTTTCGGTGACGGCGTCTTCTTCACTTCCTGCATAGACAGTGTATCCAGCAAAGATAAATTATTATCCGTCTGGCCGTGCCATGGACAAGGCGGAAACCAGGTATGCAGTGGGGGTGGCTTAATGGGGCCTGATAATTTTATGACGAAGCTTGGTAAAATATGTTAATTTTCCAGGCAGGTCTCGGTAAAATATGTTAATTTTGTAGGCAGGTCTCGGTAAAATATGTTAATTTTCTAGGCAGGTCTAGATAAAATATGTTAATTTTGTGGACCAACTATGCTGATTTGTTATTAACTATGTTAATTTTCATGGGCCCGGGCTTGGCGAGGTAGGTTAATTTAATTTAGTATTCATCATAACTTCGTGCGGGCCCAGTTCATAGTGAGATCTACCTTAATTTGGTTGACACAACTTGCTTACCTTGACGATATTATTATTATTATTATTTATTATTATTTATTATTATTATTATTATTATTTATTATTATTTTTATTTATTATTATTATTTATTATTATTTTTATTATTTATTATTATTTTAGTTCTGGATGTATAGCAATCTTGGGGAGATCAGGAACGACGATGAGTGTTTCGACTATGCTGGAACCCAGGTCTGATAATAATAATAATAATAATAATAATCATAATAATAATCATAATAATAATAATAATAATCATAATAATAATAATAATAATAATCATAATAATAATAATAATAATAATCATAATAATAATAACTATAATAATAATCATAACCATAATAATTATAATAATTAATAATAATAACAATAATAATATTAATAATCGGTATTGGTGACGGTGCAATTAATAATAACCATAATAATCAAATACTTGTTAGAAATAATTGGAGTGACTGACGACTAATATTCTTTTTTTCTTCTTCCTATTATTATTATTATTATTATTATTATTATTATTATTATTATTATTATTATTATTATTATAGGTCGTATTGTATCCGTGTCACGGAAACAAGGGAAACCAGGAATGGGTCTTTGACAAGAATGACGTGAGTGAGGGGACCTTAAGTTTATTATAATGATATTTAATTTTTATAATTAATAATAATATCATCTATTGTTATAATTTTTCATTTGTTTTTTATATATATTTATTCGTTTTTTCACTCATTCGTTCGTTCGTTCGTTCATACACTCATTCATTCGTTCATTAACTCATTCATTCATTCAGTCGGTCAGTCAGTCAGGCATTTGTTTATTCGTTCAGTCACTCACTCATTCATTCACTCATTCATTCATTTAAAATAAAATGAATAATTTCTCCCTGACAGGGCCAAATACTGCACAAGGGAACGAGATTGTGCCTTAGCCTGTCAGACGACAAAACGAAACTGACAATGGAACAATGTAAGGGCCTCACTAGGCAGTCCTGGGTCTGGGGACCACGCGGCAGGCCCTCCCCTCCAACGGTACCCCCCTCAGATGGGGATGGAAATAGGCAGGCCCTGGTCGATATTAACTCAATGAATAATGCTGAATATTATGAAGAGGAGGAAGAGGGGCAAGAAGATGGCGAAAATAATAATAAAAATAATAATAAAAGTAAAAACGACAACAACAATAATAAGAGTAGTAACAACAACAACAACAAGAATAATAACAATAATAATAATAAAAATAATAATAAAAATACAGAGGAAGACGAAGAAGAGTATTATGATGAAGAGGAGAAGAAGCAGTGATTATCATCAGGTCATCATCATCATCAACCACGTACATCCATCTTCATCATCGCTGACGGCCAAAACCTTTACAATCACTCACACGTCACCATCATCTACGTCATCGTCTTTACAATTTATATGCGCGTTTCTGAAGCAAAAAAGATTCTAAAATACACCATATGCGTTCGTCTTTCAAAATCTCATTTCAGGCTGAAACTTTATATTAAGTTCTAAATATAAACTGCACGCATTCATTCATTCATTCACTCACTCGCCAATTCATTCACCCATCCATTCATCCCTTCATTTTTCGTCCTATAACTTTCATCTGTACTGCCCGTACATTCAAAATTCACTCATGTAGTCGTTCATCCAGCATCCAATCAATCAATCAATCAATCAATCAATCAATCAATCAATCAATCAATCAATCAATCAATCAATCAATCAATCAATCAATCAATCAATCAATCAATCATTCAATCAATCAATCAATCAATCAATCATTCAGCGGAACAAACCAGCTTAATTAATTTTTGCTTGTATGTGTTTAAACATGTAACAAACTGATCCATTCCATCCATCAAACTAACCTTTTGCTATGCATGTATATATATATATATATATATATATATATATATATATATATACTTTTCTTACTACTCATTCTGTCAGTGTATGTTTTACAATTTTGTATTTATACATTTAATCAAATTGTTCATGTGTGCGTGTGTGTATGTGTGTGCGCGCGTGCACAACAACTGAATCAAAAGCCAACTTGAGCAAATTGTGAATTTTCATCGAGTTATAATTGTAACTATTGTAATTGTTTATAGATATTTTTATAAAATTATTTAGAACTTCAAACTGTGAAGACGTTTCATCAGTTTCGTCCATCCATCCATTCATTCCTCTACTCATTTATTAATTTACTCGTTCATTTATAAGTTCATTTGCATTCTTTTACCGATAAATTAATTCGTTTTTCAAATCATTCACTCATTCATTCACTTATTATTCACTCACACGTTCATTTTTACTCATCAATTCATTCATTTCTTGCACCTACCTGCTCGTCCATTCTTGTATCCGTACATTCCTTCAATCAATCTTTTTCATTCATTTGTTCATTCATTCGTTCGTTCATTCATTCATCCATCCATTCGTCACAAACAGTAGAAAACCGCTCAAAACTTATCAATTGAATATTCTCAAATATATATATATATATATACTATGATGTTACTTACAGCTTTTTTTAGGAGTTACTAACATATGACATCAAGTTTAGTTATAATTCTCATTGTTTTGTACTTAATATATATATATATATATATATATATATACATAGAAAATTAAATATTTAATTAGCCCCTTAATTAATTAATCAGTTAACTCCGTTAAGTTTAATATTACAATCATTCATCCTTACTACCTTTTTTTTAAATTTATAAGCTAAAAATATCAAAATATGCCCAATATTAATATTGTTATAAATTGTTAATATTTTTTAAAATAATTCCGTTCAATTAATTATAATTAGTTAATTGTTAATTTATTATAAATAAATTATTATTTATTTGGAAATAAATTATTGTTCGTTGTTGTTGCCGGGTTCGTCAGAGATGAACGATGAACATGCAACTAATCTAGAGTACAGGTAGGAATCATATTCGTGAACTGCAGAAGAGAAAATTTGAAAAAATCAGTTAACAAATCAGCCCATTCAATCAATCAACCAATCAATCAACCAACCAACCAATCAATCAACATTATCAAATCAATCATCCAATCAAACCACTGCATCAATCGATCAGCAAATCAACCAACACATCTGTACAAAATGGCCAGGGGGCGAGGGCAGATCAGATCTGAATGTGAATCTTTCCTCAAAACTCATCTCCTCTTTGTAAAAAATCAATCAATCATTTATTCAATCAATCAATCAATTAATTGATTAATTAATTAATTAATCAATTAATTGATAAATAAAGTAATTGATCAATTATTCACTACATTGAATCGCTTCTAAGTTTTAAATAAGCATAAACACAATAAACACATACAACAGACACACACTTACTTGAGAATAAATAAACAAATACAATACAGTAGTAAAATAGCACCAAAAAACAATACAATACCTGCCAAACAACACAACAAATATGCATTGAAACAACAAATTTTAATTGAAAAAGTTGATGAAACCAAACAAAAGCATAGAGAACATACCATGCGAGTCTACATTATTAATACTATTTCTGCTTGACAATGATGACGTTCTCAACTTTTTATCAACTGCTGATGTTGTTGCTGCTGAAGCTGCTGAAGCTGCTGCTGATAACTTACTTGATGAGAAGGCCAATGAATTGTTTGAGCCCTTTAGTAAGATAGAATTGAGGTTTGAAATTAAATGGGATGGTATATTGGAGGGTTTTAATTTAGAATGTTGACCTAATTTCTTTGTAGATGATTGGTCCCTGATTTTTCTTGATTCCTTGGAAGCTGCTGTTTTAGCTGCTGCAGCTGCGGTCTTATCTCTAAACGAAGACCTATTTTTAGATGCTTCTTTCACATTAGTATTACCTCCTTTTTCTGATCTCTTCCTTAAAACATCTCCATATAGAGAATTTCCTCTAGTCTTAGATGATTCTTTGCTTTTCAGTGAGAACTCTCCGCCGTTTAATGTCGTTCTGTCTTTTGATAAAGTCCTACTCTTGTGGGAGTCTGAATTTTTGCCCGCATCTTTATGTCTTAGGATATTTTTTGTATTCAAATTTTTACTACCAACAATTTTGTCATCTGGGTTTATGTAGTAGCTTTTAATGAAATCAACCCTGCAGGGATCTAGGTTAACATTCGATGATTTGGAGGATTTGGATTCTAAAATCTTGCTAGGGCTGAAGCCTTTTGTAGTCGCAAAAATGTTTGATAAGAAAAATTTCGAAGATGAAAATTGAGGATTTTTTTTGGAGGTCTGTTCAGTTGTTGGTGTTGATGTGCTGTTTCTTGAATCTTCTCTAGAAGTGTTGGATTCTGTGACTTTGATGTTGGCCCATGATGATGAGGAATCGTTACTTTCAACTGGAAAAAAATTTGGGTTGCTGGTTTTGTTTAGGCTAGTAATCAACGGCTGATCGGTTGTTGATTTTTGAAATTTGTTGAAAAAATTTGAAAGAATTGAGACAGTATGTTTGGGCTTTGTTGAACCTTTTGAGCTAAACATGGAATGTGATGATGTATCCAGAGCAATACTTGAAACTTCATTTTCTTCAAAGTTAGCCACTGTGTGAGATGATAGGTGATCCAGAATGTTCTGGTCAACTACACTGCTAACAGACTTTGACTCAGTGCTATGATATGTTTGTGGAATCATTATCCCCGGCTGTGTGTTTATGATGTTGAAATCCTCAAACTTTCTCTCAACATCATCTTGAGGTTCAAAATCTGCTTTCAACAGCTGATGCTCAATTTCAGTATATCTATGAAAAATGCCATA
>NW_008705398.1:594601-596140 GCF_000326865.2 Helobdella robusta | reverse complement strand
TCAAAGAAAACCAAACAATGCAATAAACACACACACACACACACACACAAACGAACGAACAAACAAACATACTGAAAGAAAACAAACAAATGAATGATGATGATTTCCAAGCATGAATTTAGTAGAGAAAAAATACAATACAATACAACACATAACAACATATAAATATATATATATACAATAAAAATATGATAAATATAAATAACAAAAAGAAAAATATGAATAAACAGAAGGTGGAAAATAAATCATAACAGGAGAAATAAGATTACACAACTCTTTAAAAATATAAGGCTAAAAAACTTAGACATACATGCATGCATGCATATAAGAGCAATAACATATTCCTTAGTCTCACAGACTTATATATATATATATATATATATATATATATATATATATATATATATATATATATATACACAAACACGTACACATGCATGCATACATACACACACACACACCATACACATACATACACACTAATATAAAACTACTGAACAAATATAATACAAGCAAACAACTTGCCCATTTGCAAACAGTTTGCACAAGAAACAGATCTACCAAACATACAAACATACATACATACATTCATACATGCATACATTCATACATACACACATTCATGCATACATACACGCATACATACATGCATACAAACAAACAAGCCAACATACCGGTGATGAGAAATAACCAACAGCTGATTGTGGTGTCATCAGAACAGGATAAGCTGAACTAGGTATCTGGAAAAAAATGATGATGATGATGACGATGGTGGACATGATAACGATGTTTGTGATGATGATACCGAATAGGCCCACCTAGATTGTTTAGTCCAAGGATTTTTTAAACAAAATAAAAAAACACTAGTAAATTTATTTTAGTACAACTGACAGCAGAAAAAAAATCACAGCCAGAATTTCTACAACTATCACTCTCCACATCACTAAACTTATCAACATCATCGTCGTCATCACACTATCATCATCATCATCACCACCGCCAGTAGCATCATCATCACCACCACCAGTAGCATCATCATCATCATCATCATCAGTAATGAGAGATTTCATTGAGCTATGCACCCTACATTTCACCAAGAGATACAGCCAAAGGCACAGTCCAAACAAAAAAAAATACAATAAATACACACAATCATACAATTAGTATACTAACATAAACATACAAATGTATCTACACACACGCACGCACGCACACAGACACACTTAAGAATACAAACACATACACACACACACACAAATACGCATATACAAAGATATGCACAAACACAAACACATTTGCCAGGGTACAAACAATACAGCATACAAATTTGAATACATGCTCCTAATAATAGCAGAATAAGTTGAACTTTTGACATTTAAACTAAAACTGAACCCAATATCAGAATTTTCTTAAAATTATAACGGCTTATTATAGCTATTCATTATATAATTATATTACATTACATTATATTATACATAAACAACATAATTATATTAGATTAATATAAATTTTTATAAACATTACTAAAGAGTACAAGAC
>NW_008705398.1:584186-593859 GCF_000326865.2 Helobdella robusta | reverse complement strand
CAAGATACTGCTAATACAACCACATCAAAACAACAACAATAACAATAATAATAACAACAACAACAATAGTAATAATAGTATTAACAATAACAAAGAAATAACAAACAGCCCCATCAAAAATCCATTAAGCAATCAGATCAGAGAGATAGAGAAAAAGAGATAAATAGAAAACTAGAGAGAGAGAGAGAGAGAGAGAGAGAGAGAGAGAACTAAATTATTTACTATCATGCATTCACATATACATTTATAAACACATATATATATTATATATATATATGTGTGTGTGTATAATATAATTCTTAAGTATATATATGACAAATACTTTTTTATATAGAGTTTTTTTATAGTTAATCAAAAATAAATAAACAAAGGATGAAAGAAATTTACCATCAAAACAACAACAACAACTACTACAACTACTACAATCTTCAAACAGCCACAAGCAGCAACTACAACATAACACTTCAACCACTATACTCTAACTACAACTAATACTGCTCCTACCACAACAACTGCTGCTGCTGCTACAACTGCTGCTACTACAACTACTGCATCACCACAGCAACAAAAACAGCAAATGAAATAGTAGTGACCAACTGGACTAACGTGAGCCTGTGGGGACAGAACGTATCCGTCGGGATGGCAGAGAACCATGGCATTCGGCATGGCATACAGTCCGTTCTGGTAGATGTATGCTGCAGCCTGAGGCAAATTGGGCTCTACAAGTGTGTGTGAGTGTGTGTGTGTGTGCGTGTGTGAGTGTGTGTGTGTGTGAGTGTGTGTGTGTCTGTGATTATATTGTTGTTATATTATATTATTGTTATATTTTCTGGCTAGCCAATGTTTGTCTGCCTATCCTTGCTCATTTGTTTTAGCCTGTGAGAGTGCTGTGTACAACTCTCTTGTTTATTGTTTGTGTGCATACACAGTGCACCTAGTGTTTTGTCCCTGTAGTTGATATTTAATTCTGTGTTTATGAGTCGTCTTGGTCTATGAATGCGTCTATGTAAGCTTGTGTGCATGTATGTCAGTCAGTCAGTCAGAATTGTATTTGTTTGTAGAAATAAAAACCAGCAAGGAGTAAGAGAGAGTAAAAACAGACAGAAAAAGAGAAAAAGAGAGAGAAAGGAGAGAGAGAGAGAGAGAAAGAGAGAGGGAAAATGTTAGTTGTTGGCAGTGCCTTGTTGAATTAGTGAAAAAGAAGAATGTGTTATGTTTTTAAAACTGGCAAAGCCTAAACTTACATGGGGGGCATAAATTAAAAAGTAAAACACCAAGAATAGGGTAGGAATATGACAAGATATAAAAATTTTAAATTTATAAAAGATTATAAATTATAAAAAATACAAAATTAAAAGTAAATAAATAAGTATATGGGATAGACACCAAAGAATTGAAACAAAACAAAAGGCACAAAAACATTCACCATCATTTTTACTTCAACTGACCGCAGAGTTTAGTGAAGGCCTGCTGTTTCCTGATGGCTGGACCCACGTTCAACTTTCTCTCTTTAAATATCAAATTCTCAAACTGCTTGTTGTTCGGTGACATCATCAATACGTCATCGTCGTCGTTGTTGTCATAGTTGATCAGTGGATGGACGGATGGATGGATAGATGCATGGATGGATGGATGGAATGGATGAAAAAATTATAATTAGTAAATTTAAAAATTAAAACAAATGCAATAAACAAAAATGAAGCAAACATTGAAGAGAAAAAAATATAGACAGAAAAAAATAATTGAATAATGAAAATAATAACTATAAGGAATCCAGACAACTAATTGCATGTCATTTTGTATTTTCACAAGACAGAGAGAGAGAGAGAGAGAGAGAGAGAGAGAGAGAGAGAGAGAGAGAGAGAGAGAGAGAGAGAGAGAGAGAGAGAGAGAGAGATGGGTGATGACCATCATCATCTTTATCTTCATCATCATCATCACAATGATGGTCGTGATCATCATCATCACCAGAAACAAAATCACCATCCTCATCAATACAACTTAACCACCACCAACAATAACAACAACAACAGCAGCAACAACAACAACAACAACAACAACCACCTCTTTCTTCAATATCCTCTCAGCGTCTTCTTGATTCTCGAAGGTTACAAACCCATAACTGTTTTTTCAAACAAAAAGAAAATCCCATTAAAATATAATACAATAGGTGAATAATATTGTCAATAGGGCAAAACTATGATTATAATGTAGTTAATAATAGTAACATATGTATGGGCAAGCAATTATTAATTATTAATACGGATGACAATATATATTTCTTATAATATTTATTATTGACAATTATTTATGATTAAAGTATACCTAATAATAAAATATGAATTACCTTATTAGTACCATATAATTATGATAGTTAATAATAGTAATAATTAATAATATAATATAATAATATTAATTATTAATAATAGCAACAATTGCACTCTTAACAAAGTGTGAACTATCCTGAGAAAAAAAAAGGCACCTTTTACTGATGCCCCCTCTGTCCAGAATTATTTTGCAATCCTTAACAGGTCCGTAGGCCGAGAAGAAGAACTTCAACTCATTCTCCGAGGTCTATAAAATAAAGTTATTCAGATAGCCAAAGTTATAAGAAAACTATTTTAAGTGAAAAGTTTTATAGAAAAAAGGGCCATTTTGTTTAGGAGTAACGAGAGCAGATGAAATGTTTAACAATGTAATTAAATGTAATTTTTAAAAAATATATTAAAAAAGAACACATATTAAAATTAAACATAAAATACAACATTTGAAAAAAAAACAACAAAAAATATTAAAAAAACTATTAAAAATTGGAATAAGCACTAAAAAAAGAACAGAAAATTCAGTATACAAATCAGAAAATGTTATTATAATTATAATATAATACAAAAACTTAGCAGACACGCACATCACTAGAAATGCCCCCAACGAAAACTCTATTAGGAATGAGGGTGCCAAACTTTGGAATTTGTCCTCCAGTGCTGGCAGGGGTGGGTGTGAGGCACAGTGAACTTTCCCTAGATGTCTTCATGTTGTTGTTATTATGCAGCATGGCGGTGATTATTCAAATCAATTTAATTAATTAATATTTTATTTATTTAGTGTAATTTTAATATTTCAAGACTTATTATAATTATTTTTGTGTGTGTGTTGTTCACTAGTATATTTTTTATTTATAATGCCAACTTCTACTAAATGAACTCTTAAACAAACTGAGAATCTCAAGTTCAGTCAGACGCTTTCAACTTTCAACTAACTTTCAATTAACTTTTGAGTGATAAATTTAAAATAATTTAAATAAACACTCCAGAATAGTCAGTTTGTTTGTAAATATATTATAAATAATTAATATAATATATAATATAATAATATAACACAATTTGTAATAATTCTAAGATTCTTATCAAATTTATCTAGCATCCCAAATTAGAAATTATAAGCCAAACCAGTATGTGAAAAAAACAGAAAACCCCACACTACACTAATTTCACTAATTTTAAACTTGAAAAAAACGGAAAACCGAACAAGCTAACTACAACAGACAATTAAACTAGAACTATTGAATAAACGAATGAATGACAGAATGAATGAATGAAAAAATCATTCAAACACTGTGGAGAAATGGTGTAGCAACTAAATAAAAAATGCCTAGCACAAGTGAATTAGGCAGAACAGAACAATATTAGCTTCAACCAATGCTTGCTACATAAAATATATGATATATATATACATGTATATAATATATATGTAATATATAATATATATATTACATATATAACCTATATATATATATATATAAATCTAAAATGGCAGAAAACTATTTCACGTATTTACAAACGGTCCCCTAGCGCCATTAGCGATTCGTTTGCAGCTTTTTGACAGCAAAAAAGCACGAAAGCAATTTTTTAAAATGTAAAAAGTAATTTACTAACCATTTTTTCTTCCTAATTTAGCTTCTTCAAATAATTTCCAGGTTTCGATAAATTAAAAACTATAAAATTAATTCGATAAATAATCCAACCAGAGAAAAGTTTTTCGATTGTGGTTATAAACAATCCTAAAATGAAGTTGTGAAGATAAGCTAATAATTTTATTAGTTTTTCAACGTTTTTAGTAAGACGATTTGTGAACATAAACTTTACTATATGAATTGCACGCTATAACTTCTGGCGCCACAAATGAACTATACTTTTAAGGGGTGTTTAGATCAATAATATTTAAAATATTTAATTAAATTTTACTAAAATACTCATGCAATTCAGTCAAATAAAATTTTAGATAAATGCAACAATGTTTGTAAATTGAAAAATTTAATAAGAGTATTCATTTCACACAAATAATTTCTAACTTATATTCGTCAGACCCTTAAAACGTGACACATGTAAACATTTGACAATGGCGCAAATTCCCTAATCCAGGCTGGCAAATGTGTGTAATGTGTAGTAACTAGGCATTTCCAGGGCTCTTCCCTGAACCAACATGGCGGCACGCGTTTTCCGTGTTATTAATTCTTTAAAACTGAGATATCAAACGAATCTCCATTTTCACACAAATCTCTATTTTTATCAATAACTTGCTAAAATTCGAAAGGTAACACAGTAAGGAATGTATCTTTTAGAGCGTTTTATTAGCCGGCCACTGCAAAATTTATGAGAAATACTTAGAAAAAGAGGAAATGAACGATATTTTATAATTCTACGATCACCTTTCCAAATTGCTGGCCGCGATCAACTGACAATTTAAGCCTATGTGAACCTTGACCAGTTTGGACGTTGGACCCCTCAAAATGTTCATCTCGCCATTCCAATTAGGGAAACCAATGGTTAAATTTTAATTTGATTTCTTTTATTGTTCATCATAAAGTTTTGTGTAATTTGAGAACAAAATTGTGTTATATGTGACATAATGATAGTAATACTAACAAATTGTTAGTGAGGTAATGCTAATTTTCTTGTTCACTCATTTGTTCTCTTAAAAATATAACAGACAAAAAGACTAAGGATTTTGATTGAAGCATTATCTTGCCATTCAATCTTTTAATCTTTTTTAATAATGACGTCACGGTGACGTAATCGAATAAAGATACAAACAACATCCAATCGTATTACGTTTAACATGAATAATGATCTGATATTAAGCAATTAATAAACGTTAATGATTAAATTTTTTTAAATAGTAATGGTAGAACACAAGTAGATTATGTTCTGGAGTATGTGTATTTTGTGTATTTTACTATGTGATTATCGCATTTCACGTAGTCGTATTTTATGTTGTCTCTAAAAATATGTAAAGAAATTACAAAATGCAAGCCATCTAATCAGTAAACTTTTTCAATCTTGGCAATCTTAACTTAACTGGACGTTTTCCCACAACCAATGTTTCCGACATCAATTTTTTTGCAGGTCCTCAAGTTTCTCTTATCTAAGACATGACAATCACAACAACTTCTAATCTCATTTAAGAATTTTTGGACTCATTCCATTGAAAACATTTGTTTTGTTTTGTTTCTCTGGGAGATATAAAATGAAATATGGGGTTAACCATGGGGTTATGGCTAGAGTTTGGGTTATCCACGGGGTTAACTCCAAACTAAAGTCACGTTCTTTCATTGTACTCTCACCTACATTAATAGAGTTTTGATTTTCAAGATTAGTGAAGTTTTTTTTTAATTTTATGATAATAAATATAATAATAAACTGGTAAATTTTGTGGTATTTGTTATTTTTGGCACAGGATTCACAACCGGACATCCGATTCAAATACCCTTTACTATATTTCAATTCTTATTCGCATTTCAGTGGAACTAACCTGCGTATTACTATATTTCCATTTACTAACCGATGGATGAGTAGATGATGAGTAACCGATAATCAAGCTTACTACTTAATAAATAAAACACGTTCAAAACCTGGAAAATCAATAAATAACCTTGCAGACATGTGTTGTCGATTTTAATTCGCACGAATGATCGGTTATTTATATAAGCCCATATAATGTACATATATATATATATATTATAAATATGTGTGTGTTTTTGTATGTCTGTGTGTGCGAGAGAGAGACGGAGAGAGAGAGAGAGAGAAAGTTTGGGTGTGTGACTGGTATTATTTTGATGCTCAATTTATTTCCATTGGATTGTATGTATGTATGTATGTATGTATGTATGTATGTATGTATGTATGTATGTATGTATGCATGTATGTATGCATGTATGTATGCATGTATGTATGCATGTATGTATGCATGTATGTATGCATGTATGTATGCATGTATGTATAAGCATAGTATATTCCTTTTACCGTTATTATGCGGATGATTTATATCGAGACAAACATCATAGCAAAATACAATATGTTAATAGAAACGTGTTTTGAATGATCATAAACCTTTGTTTTTTTTTCATTATATCAGAGGTATATGAATATTTGTTTGTATGTGTGTGTATGTATGTATGTATGTGTGTGTGTGTGTGTGTACGCATGTATGTGTATCTATGTATGTGTGTATGTATGCGTTTTGTAAGCTTGAAGGCTAACAGATGATAAAGTACAGTTTGTTTTCTAGATTTTTTTTCGTCTTAAGGTTAACATTTTTGCTTCTTCTTTTTCTTCTTCTTCTTCTTTTTATTATTATTATTATTTGCTTCCAATAGCATTGACGCTGAAACAAACAAATGGATAGAACCAAGATAGAATAAAAACGGACGATCATTTGTATGTGCATGTCTATGTTTTTGATTGTGTACGTGTGTGTGTTTGTTTGTCTTTGTCTGTGTGTGTGTCTAACCAACCAAACAACCAACCAGCCAACCAATCACCAACCGACAAACAAGCAATCCAACAAACAAACACTGTATAACACTCATGATATATGTATAATCATCATATATATATATATATATATATATATATATATATATATATATATATATATATATATATATACGTCTAGCATGAATTTTAAGAATGAATAATGCGAACTCGAGTTAATGTTTTAAATAAAAATTAATTAGCATATTTGCATAATTTATTCAAATTAAATGTATTATTATTTGTTAAATTTTGAATTATTAGTATTATCATAAGACGACATAGTTAAATATTTTGCTCATATTATAAATAGATACCCATTCATCCAGTTATTGATTATAATATTATAGCAAATACGTTGAATGTTATCATCACCAACAACTACAACTACAACTACATTTACTGTTGCATTTAAAATTTTTTAAAAATGTCTCCAACATTACATTCCAATAAATTTAAAATAGCTGAAGATGCTATATCAACTCGCTTTTCAACTCGAGTATCGGGTAATACCGAAAAAGTTGAAGAAATATCATACCGGTCGGATATTTCGTCGAATATTATGTCAAATTTTCTGGCTAAACCATCTAAGAATGATAACACCGACTGCACCCATGATCGTAATATAATGCCGATCAAACGAAATGTCAGTAATTTAAAAATCTGTTACAGTGATTTGTTACTAGACTCTTTAACATTGTTACTCGTTTTCGTTACGTTAATAATAACCGATCATATGTTGGCCGGCTTTTGTTTTATCGAAGCAAGTAACCGACTAAAGGATGAAAAATATTTCCAATTTGCCGATAATTCCGATTCCGAATATCTCAAACCGGTGCACGACTTTCAAGATTTTAACGATATCAGCTCTGTTGATAGCACTAACAACAACGAGTTAAACGACAGAGGTGATGATATTAATAATAATATCACAGACTTTAACAACAACGACGTTTTAGACAACAACTCTAGTGAAAAAACCGCCAACAATCCCAGAGATAATAACAGCAACACCATTCATAAAGATACTGACACTATCATTAGCAAAAGTAACAACAGCATCAACAATAACATCATCCTCAACAACAACATCATCCTCAACAACAACATCACCACCACCAACAACAACATCATCAACAACAACAACAACAAATATCAAGTTCCCCAGAACCCAGTCGCCTATGGAATTCCAAAATCCTCTCCAACACCACTGCCTCAACAACAACCAAACAAACTCACAATAAACTCTACACAACTAAAAAACCCAAAAACACACCAACGGTTTTTTCGACTACCAGTCGGCGTCATTGTGGTCATAGTTTTAGCCGGACTATGTGCCATAGCGGGACTTATATACGGATACGTCTACTTCACTAAAGTTAACCGAAATGGGCTAAATAACCACGGGAAAGCTTTGGTGAACGTAGTCAAGCCACCCAAACATGGGTCCGAAATGTTGAGGGTGGCCCATGTTTATGAAGATGATAGGGTAAGAGAGGGGGCCCTTACGAACGTACCCCCGTCGACCCATGTTTTTTTGTTTAAATGGAAAAGGTAGTCTTGTTTAGTGCTTGACTGAGATTTTTTTATTTATATTTTTTGTGTAGTTGCCAGTCAAATTATTATTATTATTTATTATTATTATTATTGTTATTATATATTACAATGTTGTTATATTTTTTCATCAATTTATATGTAAAGAAATTTTTTAGTACATATAAACAGCGCGTTCTTAACTAAACGACTTCTTCTGACACTTAACATTTTATGTGCATTTGATTGGTTCTTGTGTCGGGAGGTATACAAAATGTTTGTATTGTTGTATTTTTTGGGTATGTATGTATGTATGTATGTATTTATGTTTGTATGTATGTGTATGTGTTGTGTATGTATATGTATGTTTGCCATATTATTTCTAAATTTTAAATTTCTATGCCATTCACCTGCTTATATGGTACCTTGTATTAATGTATTAACGTACATACGGACATATACAAACACACACACTTTTATATATATAGACACACACACAAACAAGCACACAGACAGACAGACATACACATCTGACGCAAAGCACTTATTTAATGTTTTAATAATAATAATTGGTGTATTGGTTGGTGTATGTATAAGTATTCAAAACATACGAAAAAACACATTTTTTAAAAAATGTTTTTAAAATATTTTTACGACTATTCTTGTCTATTTTTGTTGTTGTTTATGTTCTTTTTTTTCATTCTTTAATCTGTCGGAACAACAACAACAGCAACAACAACCACAAAAACAACAACAACAATAATAATAATAACTTACTTTTATATCGATAAAATAATGATACTGATGATTACGTTGTCGTTGTTGATAATGATAATAATAATAATAAAAATAATGATGGTGAAGATGACGACGATGATGATGAAGTTGGTTTCTAAAAGAAAATTAAATAAAACACAAAAAATTGAATTAGGTAGAAATAAAAAAAGCCAAAAAAGCAAGAAAGAGAGAAAGTTAAAAAGAATGAAAGAGAGAGAGAGAGAGAGAGAGAGAAGGATGATGATAACAAAGAGATATAAAATCTGAAGGAAGGCTAATGAATTATTACCAACATGAAAGACAAACCATCAACATCATCATTACTATCACCATCATCATCATCTTCCACATCATCATAATCATCAACAACATCATCACCAACCCCTTTTAAATTAGCCCCATGGGATCGTGTTATATTAGTGTTTAAAATTAGGAAAACAATTAACTTTACTTATAATATATATGTATATACATCTATATATTTATCCTTTTATGAATATTTATATATATATATATATATGTGTGTGTGTGCGTGTGTGTGTGGGTATATTATA
>NW_008705398.1:569186-581686 GCF_000326865.2 Helobdella robusta | reverse complement strand
TTGTTTGCACTCTTTGGAATTGTACACAATGGTTTTCACGTCATCCAGACTCAGCTGAACCTCGTTACTGGAATATACCACTTTGTAATTAGGAGGAGGGGCGTTCAACTTGAAAGTAACCATTGAATCTGATTCGTAGCTGGAGTCTTTGATGAAAAATTTGCCAGACGATCACAACAACAACAATAAAAACAACATAAAAAACAACGCCATCAACAACAACAACAACAATTACAACAACAATAGTACAAGAGCAACAGTTGCAGAGCCAAGCAAATCACTTCGCAACGACAACCAACTGGTACATAGTTGTAGCTGATAACCAACTATAACAACCAGCCGCAACAACAAAAACAACAATAAAAAAAATAATAAAATGACATCAACGACTTACTGATAATAGAAGAGACGGTTGTGCCATCTAAAGAGCAGAAGACGATAGTAGTTTTGGTTGGCTGAGCAGCGTTCAGCGATAATGACACGAACGAACTCTCCTCCAAACCCAACTTTGCCACATCTTGACAGCTTTGGACTGATGGATTGATTGAATGAGGAAAGAATGAATAAAAATGTGATTGAGTGAATGAATGAATGATTGGTTGTTTTATTGGTGGTATGTTTGTTTGGTTGGTTGGCTGGTAGATTGATATAAAGCACTAAAAAACTGGTTGGTGGTTTATTTACTGATTGATTGGATAGTTGTATGATTGATTAATTGAAAAGTGTATTGAGTGGTTGATTGATTGATTGAACGGTTGTGATAAAACCGAGAAATGATTTAATGGCTGACAGAGTGAAATTGGGTTCGTCACGGATTTACACAATAAAATGTTATGTACATGGAACTGGAAGGCATCTTAAATAGCAAGAACTTTTCGTAAATCAATTAACAAAATAACATCTCTTCACACAAGAAAAAAATTGGCATAAAACTACCGACCAGACGAACAAGCGAACTGATTACACGGTTTCGTATCGTTACTGGCCGTCTCGTTTAGACACGGAAGTGAATTCAATCCGGACAATGTCTGGGTGCATGTTCTGGTCCTTTTCCTGTTTCCAAACCCACAAGTTGCTGAACACCTGCTCCATGCTGACCAGGGACTCCATTCCGCGGGGGCTGGATGAAAATTATTTATAAGGAGGGAGTGATTTAGAGAGGGAAGAAAAATTTTGTTGATCGAGCAAAAATTTTGGAAACTGTATGATTGGCCGATTGATTCATTGATTGATCCATTGATTGATTCATTTATTGATTGATTCATTCATTCATTCATCAATTGTTAAAAATGTTATGTATCTTAAATTTTTACAGATGCGAGATTGATGATAATAATTTTAGTTTAAACATTTGAAAAATCTATATAATCTTCGAAAAAGATGGAACGAAAAACTTTAAAAAAAATTTATAAACTTTAAAATTTGAAACAAAATCAACCAGAAAAAATTGCGATTTTAAATTGAAACCGTTCTCTAACTTGGGCAGACGGACATATTGCATTGATCTCTCTCCTCTAAGAGGCCCTTGCAGGAACTACCCCCGTTGGCTGGGGCCGTGCAATCTCTCTTCCTGATTGCCTCGCCGGAGCCACAGGTCACACTGCATATCCAACGGGTCCACTCGCCCCACTGGCCGTCAACTGAATCACGTGATGCGAATTAGTGATTAGGGGGATTTGGATTAGTGAATGATTGTGAGTAGAACTGTGCAGGATGGCTATATACAACGAGTTTAAACAATTAAATATTTTCATAAACATAAAAACATTTATAAAGCTAATTATACATATTCAATTATGTACATGCTTATTTATATTATATTATTACAATTATTATACATAATTTGACATACTCATAAAACTAGCAATACACAAATATGAATACAAACAAACACACAGAAACGCACATAGAGACACATACAAACACACACATAGAAATGCACATAGAGACACACACAAACACACATAGAGACACACACAAACACACACACACCCAAACAGTCAACAACAGTCAATGCTCTACCTGGGCATGGTTCATCGTTACAAAATTTTTCCATGGTGTTATCCCCCGGGCAATCGAGACCCCCATACTTGGGGGGGTTACACTCCCGCGTCCGGATCTGCCTGCCACCCCCACACGTAATGCTACAACTACTCCAGTCGCGCCATTCCTTCCAGGTCCCGTCAACTAACAATTTAAAATAAACTCTGATAAATTTAAATTTTTCGAATGTCTCAAATTTAAGTTTTTATCGAATAATTATCGATTAATTATTATTATTATTATTAAATATTAATTAATTGATTAACAAATAATAATTAATTAGTGAAATATTTTTTATTTGTTACTCGCTTACTTGGGCAAGGATCGGTATTGCAAGTGTCAAATTCACTGTTATTCCCCTGGCAATATAAGCCACCAAATTGGGGCTCAATGCAAAATCGTTTCCTGATTCGCTGGCCGCCACCGCAGGTCGCATTGCACGACGACCATTGGTTCCACTCCAGCCAATAGCCGTCGACTAAATGAGGTCAAATTTTGCATAAATTATTATTAACGGGAATGTATTAATTTTGAAACAACATGAGATACTATTGAGTTGAAGTTTAATATTGGCAATTAAATACTATAAACAATGAATTATTGTTATTATAAGAACTATAAGTAGCAGTAGTAGTAAAAATAGTAGTAGTAGTAGTAGTAGTAGTAGTAGTAGTAGTAGTAGTAGCAGCAGCAACAGTAAGCGTGTTTGTCGCTTTCATCTCATTACTTATAATAAAAATAGTAATGGCAATAATAATAATAATAATAATAAACAGTGATGGTGAAAATATTTCAAAATAATTCATTAACAAATGGCAACATTTTTAAAGGGTAGGACGCACCGGCGCATGATTGGCTGTTGCACCGCTGCACTGTGATGTTAGCCCCGCTACAGGGCTGTCCGCCATACTTGGGGTCTTCACAAACCCGGGTCCTAATTTGCTGGCCCCCACCGCACGTGATGTTGCAGCTGCCCCATTGGCTCCAATCCGACCAAAAGCCGTCGACTTATTTTTATTATTAGTTATACAAAATTTTTAACGTCCGTTGTTTGTTATTATTATTTTTGTTGTTCGTTATTCATGTTTGGTAATATTATTAACAATTATATTATTATTGCTTGAATATTATTATTATTATTATTATTGCTGCCTATTACTGTTATGTTTAATGTTTAAATCACTTACGTTCCGCGGTTTTTTTAATTAAAGCAAAAAAGTTGTTTAATGAATGAACGAGTAACGAGACGACATAGAAGCGACCACACACGCTTCCAGAATGAATTCCAACAACAACAATAATAATAATAATAATAATAACAACAATAATAATAATAACAACAATAATAATAATAATAATAATAATAGCAATAATAATAATAATAACTTACTAGGGCATTCCAACGTGTTACAAGTTTTATTCTGAAAATTCTCGCCGCTGCAGTCTTTACCATTATTCCTGCCTGGAACGCACGTACGGTTTCGCGACTGCCGACCACCGCCACACGTCAGCGTGCAGCCTGACCAATCGGTCCACTGCGTCCACTGGGCGTCCACTTATTGTTATTATTATTATTTGTAAGTATTTCTCAGTGGTATCAACAACAACCACAACAACAGCAGCAACAACAACAACAACAAGAGCAACAACAGTATCATCAGCAGCAACAACAGCAGCAACAACAACAGCAACAACAACGAAAATGGCATGTGAGAGGTGGAGGTGTGTATGGGTCCGCAAGGACATTGCCAAGCCAAGCACCATAACTCTCGTAACATCGGATCGCTCCATTTATTATTGCCACGTAATTATTATCTCTTATTTGACGACAACAACATCAAAAGCAACACCAAACACGACAATAATGTCTAGAAAAAACAACAAAGATATAAAAATTTCAGCCAAACCAGGGCAAGGGGGTAAAGAACATGGCTGGGTATCTTGTCCGCGCCCTTCACAACCATCGCCACCATTTCTCGGGGGCGGAGATGAGCAGGCCCTGCTTCGAGTTTGCGCTCCGTCGGCGCAAGTAACCGAACATTTCGACCATTCCGACCAATTGCTCCATCTGCCGTCGACTGCAGAAATAAATTATGACGTAATTGCGACGTAATTATGAAGTAATTATGACGTAATCGTTATTTTTATTGTTTGTTGTTGTTGTTTTTTTAAACAAAAATAAAGTCAACAACAACAACAACAATAATCAAAATAATAAGACCCACCCACGCATTTTACAGTAAGTTTTTGGTTACAGCTGCTGACGCTCCAGCCACTGTGGCGACACGAAGTCAGCGTCATTTCATCACCAGAGCATTTGAAATTTGTCAAGAGATACATCTCTGAATCTTTATTAGCCAAGTCTATTAGAACCTTAGAAGCTGTTGTGTTGTTTTGTAGTGATAGTAGTAGCAGCAACAGTGGCAGCAGCAGTAGCAGCAACAGTGGTAGAGGTAGTACTAGTAGTAATAGTAGTAGCAATAGTATTCTATTTTATTTTATCTACAATAAACAAATTATGAACCAGCCCAAACCTGAATACGCTCCGTGTTTAAATCCCATCTGCTTACAAGCTACGTCGCCATTTTGTTGGGTCCACGCGAAGTCGCCGCTGCTGCTACTGCTGCTGCCACCGATGACGTCAGCGCAGACAAACAACCAATCAGATTGTTTATTTTCAAAAATTTGAAGGCTGCCTTCGCCGTATGGAAAGCCAGTTTCAGGCTTTAGAACAACTTCAGCTGCGCGATTTTCCATTTTTATAATTTAAATCATAATAATAATGATAATTAATATTATTATTACTATTTCCATTGCAATTCTACTACTACTACTGCTGCTGCTGCTACTACTGCTACTACTACTACTACTACTACTACTACGACTACTACTACTACGACTACTACTACTATTACCACTACTATCCTAATTACTACACCTCAGAGATAAATAATTCACCCATACTCTTAATTAAAAATTGAACATCTTATTATAATAATAAATAAATAAATAATAATAATAATAATAAATAAAAAATAATAATAAATAATAATAATGATAAATAATAAATAACAATTATAAATTTCACCATTGCAACTGACAGACGAGCAGGTTTTGTTTTCGGCGGCCAGTCCGAAGCAATTTTGATCCGGATCCGAGTTAACACACTGCCTAATTCTACTACTGTGTCCCTCCCCGCAAGACTCAGCCGTCGAACACTGGCTCCACTCACTCCATTCACTCCAGTCTAATTTTATTTTTGTGAGAAATGTGAATAATAATATATGAATATTTTGTCTGTTTGATGGTTTTTTTTTATCAAAGGTTTATTTGTTATATATTCACACACAAAAATTAACTGTCGAAAAAAGTAAACACCATATTACAAACGGTAATAAATTTATAAAAATATTAACTAATGAAAAATAACTGTTAATAAATCGTTAGTAATACTACATGGTCGTAACGTAATATGGCCTATTGAATAAATAGAAACAAAACTACGAAAGAATTAAAGAGCATGAAACACGTATGAAATTATGAATAATAGATACTACATATTAAATGTGCCCCAGTAATACGTTAAAAATTATTAAGGTACATTGCAAATATTCAATTATTATTTATCATATTCATATTCGGTATAAACTCGTTAAGTACCGGTTTATAACTATTCGAAGATTTGTTATATTCGATACGTATCGATGTCTACTCGATAAATTATTATTGATATAAATATTCGGAAAAAAGGTCGAACACTTACAAGGACAATCCTTAACTTTGCACTCCTCAATCTCATGGCTCATCCCGTAGCACATCTCGACACTCTTCTGCGACATGTCGACCTTGTTGACGCAGGTTCGACTGCGTGCTGCGACACCTGGACCACATTTTTCCGAACAGTCTGACCATGCCGACCAGCCGGACCACGATATGTCAACTGTACATTCAGAATGCTATTTGTTATACACGTTTACAGAAAGCTTTCATATGTAAATTGTGACGTTCTTTTAACTATTTCAAACAGATTCATACAATTAGCGTTATAATTAGCTCTATTGCACCAAATATTTTAACAACCATAATTCTAACCTCAACCTTTTTACCTAGTAATCGTTTAGTTTAGTTTAGTCTTATCTATTCATTTGTAATCCGAACGACAATAATAAAAATTATGACACTTTTATTCTCAATGTTTTTATTAATTTTCCAATTTGCAATTTTGTTTAGTTGTAATTAAGTATATTTTGTTTTTCCAGACTGGCCAGTTTGTGTTAATAACAATAAGATTAATATCAAACAAATTAGCAGGCAACTGATTAAATGTAATCTAAACCAACCTTTAATATTGCAAACTGGACCAGTCCATTGCGATGAACAGAAACAGAGGTACGTTTTATCTGATCTGGAGAGGCAGGTACCAAAATTCATACAAGGGGTGCTCAGGCATGGGTCCGCGTCCTTTTAAATAGAGGTAAATAAATAAAGTAACTGTATTAGTTATTATTAATTGGTTAATAAATTGGTCATTTAGTTAGTCAGTCGGTCGGTTGGTTGGTTGGTCAAACAACCGATCAGTCAGTCATCAATCAACCAATCAACTACTTGGTATTTAGGTAGCGCAAATTCTAACATGTCAACAGTTTTCTCTACGTTCGCGAGACAAATAATTAAGAAGAAATAAACATAAGAATAAACCTGGCTGATCTTATAAGCATCTTTCAGATAATAATCCCACCCGTCCGATGGTTTTAGTAGCTCTGGATTTGATTGATGAGAACCAGAATTAAGATGACACAAGTTATTAACGTTGTTAAAATTGTAGGAGAGACATCTGGGGTCTTTCAAGCAAGCCATAGCGCACTGAGTAACCAGACTATAGTTCATGGAGGCCAGGGTTTGACCTTTGAACTCGTAACCCGACGACTGATATGTAATCTGGCTTTCGGTCCATTCGAAATATTGACTGATTCTCTGCTGAGATTGTGCTTTTGAGGTTAGCAGAGTTAAAACTGTTACGACGAATAAATGGTTTTTTGACATTTTTTGGAAAAAATGTGTTTTATTCGTTCGTGAAGAAACCTATTTTGTGGAAAGTAAAATAATGAAGCGCATTAAAATGAGAAAAATTTGTTTGTGTTTGTATAGCAACCGTTGTTGTGGTAACAGTTTGGATGAAGCCTAGCCAAACAGCTGATCAAATATTAACGAACCAAGTGTTATGAACTTCATCCTTAATTAGATTGATTGATTGATTAATTAGTTGGTTAATTAATTAATTTAATCATTTATCGCTCATTCATTCATTTGTAAGTGTGTCGAAGAGTTGGTGCATATCTCAATTATCTTGTATATGAGTGTCGTCTTAAACGCAATCATTCTTATTCAAACTCATCAAAATCGTGAAGAATATTAGTTTAATCTATTTTTAGTGTTTGTATGGTTTTATTAGTTTAATAAGGGTTACATATTATTTAGAATTTTCTTTTCTTTTTTGGAATCCTTTTTCATGCTCGTTTTTACGTTTCATGAAATAAACCGGTTTTAAAAATTTAGTTTAATGAGATTTCATAATCATGGGTAACTTCATTGACGAGATTCTCCTTTTTCATTCTTTGTGACACTCCTATCTGGGTGATCATGACAATTATTTTGAGACTGTTGTGATTGCGCTGTTGTAAGAGAACACCAAACCAGGAAGAGAAGCAATTTCAGTCAATACTATACCGATTCTAAGAATTACTGATACCTATACTGAATCGAAATGATGAATAGGATAGACACGAATACCTATCAGAATCGTATCGCAGTTTCTCTTTAAATAGTACGCACAAATCACTTCTTTAGCTCGTGATGTTTTCATTTATTTTATTAAGGATTGTTAGTTTTAAGCGTTTAGATTTGCAATCCGACAAGAAGACCTAGCTGGATATTTATTTTCGTTCATATTAATCCTTTTCAACAAACATAATGCCAAGTTTCATGCTAAATGCTATTTATACAAAAAAAATTTTTCGTCAAAAGAATTTTTGATAAAGTTTGAATATAAAATATATTTAGATGGATGTTCTATATTCCTATGCTGTGTTATTGAAATTGTGCCACCCTTGAAATTTAATCTGAGAATGCCTTATTGCATTCTCTCTATTATAAAGTTTACTGAGAGCAGAAACATTTTTGACAGTATGACATAGCAAGTGATAATTGCCGGCCTTTTAATCCTTCAACCTAAAAATTAAATTTATAGTTCAATTCTAGTAACAAAATGTTATTGTATCATCTAACACTTGTTTTAACTTTTATTTACTTTTAAATAAAATGTTACAAGTAAGATAAACAAAACATGCCGAAATGATTCTGGCACGGCGCATAAAGTTGCGCACTAATTTTAGTGCAAATCTTGAACTAACCGTAAAAAAACTGTCTTCAAGGTCATCACTGAACTTTGAGGATGAAAAAGTTAAAGACTCCAGCAAAGTCATCGGGCTTACATTAAGTAACTTGTAACAATTTTTATTAAAAATGAAAGAAAATTTAAATTATTAAAATTTAAAATTAAATTAAAAATAATTATCGAATTTCATTATAACTTAACTTAAAAACTTAGATCAGCAGAAAAACATTTTAAAACGGCGGCCAGTCTACGATGAAAATATGCGTTTGCTCAAAGTTGCCATCATTGGGGCGCCTAATGCTGGAAAATCCACACTCGCTAACAAGCTCATCAATTGGAAAGTTAGATTGGTTATAAAATATAATTTAAATTTAAAACTTTTAACATAGATTTCTTTATTTTATAAATGAGCCATTCAAATTTTAATGGTATCTTCTTTAATAGAATTTAATATTGGATCTTATCTTTCTATTTTATATAATTTTAAGTATAATTTACTTTTAAATTTTAATCTAAAAAAAGTTTTCATCGGTTTCTCAAAAAGTCCACACCACTAGACACAGGACATTGGGTGTCCTGACTGAAAGTAATAAGCAAGTGGTTAGTGATTTTTTTTTTAATTTTTGATTAAATAGTTGATTGATTTATTAATTTATTCAAAATATTCATCTCTTTGCTTATTTATTGTTTAATTTTTTAAAAACTTAAATATACTTTTAATGTTTAAAAATTTTAAATGAATTCTTTTGTCATATTTGTTTTACTCGGTAGAAATTATTTTCTTTATCCCTAACTGATATCAGCTTCTTTTTCCAAAATTAGATTTTCCTAGACACCCCAGGTGTAATAGTACCATCTAAAGTCAAAAAGTAAATTTAAATTAAATGAAATTTATAATATTATTTAATTTTTATTATTTTTCAAAATAAATAAATTTAGTATTATCATCAGTAATAATTGTATTTACCAATAAATGGTATAATATAAAAGGTTCATTTTAATATTATTATTTTAGTAATAATATAAATTCTTAATAAAGACACAATTTAGAGATGAGTTTGTTAGTTGATCCCCACCAAGCCCTGCATGAAGCTGACTTGAGTATTTTTTACATTCTTTTATTTTGTTTATTCGTTCATTCATTCATTAAAATATTCGTTCATTCATTCATTCATCCACAATATTTTCTCCTAAAAATTGCAGTACTAGTCGTAGTGGATGTCTCAAATTTGTGGCACAGAACACACCTGGAAGAGGAGATTATGAAGATGCTTGTATATCACGCCAATAAACCTTCCCTATTGGTCCTTAATAAGGTTTGTGGGCGGCGTTTAAAGGTATGTTAATGAGTTATTCTCTATTCCGATGGTTGTTGTTTTTAACAGAATATATATATCAAATCAAGCGTGAAATGAAATTGAATAGAATTAAAATTTTAAAAACTTTCGAAGGTGGATTTGCTGAAGAGCAAAGAGGAAGTACTAAATGTCATTAGAATCCTAACGGAAGGATGCTTAAACGGAAGGAAGTATTACCAATCAGGCCAGGGAAAACAAAAAAATTTAGCCAAAGACTCTGATGCAAATTTTCTTGAAAATTTATTTAAAAGGATGAAAGAGGAAATGGAAAAAGAGAATGAGAAAAATGGGAATTCCCATTCCAGGACGGAAATAGATGTGAATATTGCCACTACTACTACTACTGATGATGATGATGATGGTGGCGAATCGTCATCATCATCAGTATCGTCATCTTCATCCACATCATCATCGCCATCAGTAGCATCATCATTATTATCATCATCACCGTCTTCATCATCATCATCTTCATCCACATCGTCTACGCCATCATTAGCATCATCATCATCATCGTCATCATCATCACTTTCCTTGCCACCAGCTTCACAATCGTCGTCTGTTTTGCCTAATTTGAAGAGGCAATTGGTTAGTGTAGATAGGGGCAGTGTTAATTTGAGAGAGCAAGTTCAATGGCTGGCTTACTATTCTAAGCTAAACGAGATTGGTAATTTTGTCTTCACCTTACTCATTCATTCATTCGTTCGTTCGTTCGTTTATTTCATTCGTTGTTTTATTCATTTTACCAGTTCGTTCACTTCATTTGTTCATTCATTCATCATTCATTCAGTCATTCTTCTTTTTTTTCCAAACTTCCAAGGTAGAGAGATGAGGCACTGCTACGGCTGGCCTTATTTCAAGGAGGTCTTCGTCATCTCGGCAGCTAGTGGCGACGGCATTTATGAATTAAAAGTAATTATTTCGAGAAAATTAATTAATGTAAATTATTATCATTTTATTATTACTATTTTGTTATTACTAATTCAGGTTTTTATAATTTAAATTTCTTCATAATTATTCGTTCATTTATTTATATTTCTATCATTCATTCGTTCATTCATTGTTTCGTTCGCTCGTTCATTCGTCCGTTTGTTCGTTCAATCATTCATTCACAATATTACTAATTCATTAATCATTCAATCATTCATTTATAATCAATGATTTATAATCCTTCATTTTTTTATTCTTTCATTAATACACTCGTTTGTCTATCACTCTTTCTTCTATTCATTCATTCTTTCTTTTAACAGAACTACCTAGTCGACTTGAGCATCCCTTCAAAGTGGTTGTTCCACGAGCAGGTGGTGACCAATCAGAATCCACTACAGCTGGCACGTGACATCGTCCTCGAGAAGCTTCTAGATAACCTCGCTGAAGAGATACCATACCAGATTGAAATTGTACGAAGGACTCATTCTTTTTCTTTTGCCATTTTTAAATTTATTTTTTGTGATTTTAATTTTCTGACACAATTTTGATTAAAAGTAGATATACATTTCATTATTTTTTTGTCCTAATTATTTTCTTTGATTTTTTTCTCCATAGAAATTAGTAACGTGGCACGTAGATGATGAGGATCTTCTCAGAGCTCAGTTTGAACTGTCATGCAGCAAGAAGCGACACATTGTTAGCATGGCATAGCGTAAAGCGTAGCATAGCTAACTCTCTCTCTCTCTCACTCTCTCTCTCTCTCTCTCTCTCTCTCTCTCTCTCTCTCTTACTTTTTTAAAATTGCTTTTATTTTTATAAAATATTTCACGGATTATTGGTTTTTATTATTACGACTACTTTTACTACTACTGCTTATACTTCTACAACTACTACTGTTACCACAACCATCACCGCTACTACTACTACTACTACTACTACTACTACTACTACTACTTCTACTACTACTACGACTACTGCTACTACAACAAATAACAATTGTAGTACCAACATTACGATAAATTCTACTACTATTAACTTTTTTTCCGTTCCAGCACAAACTGTTGGGAAAGAATGGCGAAACGATAAGAAAGATTTCGATGGAGGTAAAGCAGGAGTTGATGAACGCCTTCAAGCGCGAGATGTCGCTGCAGCTAATTGTCCGGGGCAACTCTAAAACTAAGCCCCCTATTAAAAAATAAAATTTCCTATTAAAGTTTGAACTAATTTTTATTCACTTTTACCAAATTTTAGTGAAAATCTGGTAAATTTTTATTCTAAAATATTTTACTTATTTTCCAAGTGAATTTTAGTTAGATTTAAGAATTCTCATCTAATTCCGAGCAAATTTTTAATAAATTTGGTTATTTTTAAATAAATTTAATTTAAAATAAATTTTTCGAATATTTCATTGGATTTTTTGTTTTTTTTTTTGTTTAGTTTGGAATAAAATTTTAGTAAAATTTAAATGTTATTCTGCTTTACAAGTCGTTAGTGGTAAGTGTATGCTTGAGTCCTGTTCTAATGTTTTCATCATTAAAATGTCTTTGGTGTCTTTATATTTGATCTTTGTAAATTTCCTGTTTTACGAATTTGTTTTCTTATCGTTCTATGTATGTATACATATATTTAATATTGTATACCCATCGCCTCTGAATCGAGACATTTTTAATTAATTTGAAATAATAAAATTATTTAATTTTAATACTACTAATTAATTTTTTAATTATTATTGTTTCGTTTTTTTTGGCTTCTTCAGAAGGCAAATGGGGGATCCTCAG
>NW_008705398.1:552308-569136 GCF_000326865.2 Helobdella robusta | reverse complement strand
TTTCAAGTCGTCTGCAGCAAAATGTCAGACACATCTGACGACGAAGAGTTGAAGATTTTGAGAGAAGCTGCGTTGCTATCGAAGAAGAGGCAGCAACAAATGAAGTTGTCAGCCAAGCTGAACCTCAGGGAGATAAAGTATGACAATGACACTGACCATTCCGCTTCCTCTGGGGATTATTATAATAGGAGAAGAAGAAATAGGGATGAGGAGAGTGGTCGAGATCGTGAGAAAACGAAAAACAGGGAAAAGGTAAGCAAACGAAAATCACCAATTGACTCTTCTACTACTGATTACAGCAGCAACACCAATCGAGAACAAGTCTGGGTCTATTTGTGATCGTTATAAAAAATATCAATCATTTCATCTCAGTGTTTTATTTTATTAGTTTGTTTTTCATGATATTTATTCATTCACTCATCATCATCATCAAATAACTTTTTTATTTATAAACATTTTTATTTATTGAAAAAATTCATGTTGCTTTGCTCAATGAAACTGGTTGTGCAACTTATATATTTATATATAATTATTTATTTATAAATTTATTTATTTTTTTGTCTTCATGGGTCTACATATATATGTATATATTTATTTATTTTGTAATGATTTTGAATTTATATATTGCTGTTTAAAAGAGTATCTAGTATGTATATTTTGGCCTATTAAACAAGAAGCTAACCAATGCAGAACATGCTGTAATTTTCATCAATAATTGCATTTCTGACAGTTGTATATATATATATATATATAGGACAATTTTTATATTTTGTCATTTATATGTATGTAAAGAATGACTATGTCAAATTCAATCAATCAATCTTCGTTTTGCGTCCAGAGACCCGGTTGCCCGAGATAGGACGACTATGTCAAACTATTTTTTTTAAAATTGTAAACTATCTCACGCAAGAAAAAAATTTTTGGTTACTTAATTGGTTACTATTCACTGTTGTGAATGGCTTGGAAAAACACTAAGTATGTATGTGTATGTTTGTTTGTTTGTTTGTATGTATCTATGTATTTATGTATGTATGTATTTATGTATGTATGCATGTATGTTGTTTAATGTTATTGTTAGCTGGCTTTTTTTACATATTTTTAAAATTTGTTTTTAAATCATGAATGCCTATATAATTTTCCATTAACAGAATTGGCTTGTTTCTCTGTTTTTAGGCATTCATGCATTCAATGCATTTTCAATTTATTCATTCACTCATTCGTTACTTCATTCATTTATTCATTCATTCAATTCATTCACATCCGTTAATTTGTTGTAGTTTGTTAATTTATTTATTTGATAATTTGGTTTTTCATTTGTTAAACTTTCCATTCATTCAACTGTTATGCATTCTTTCTTTCTTTTAATTTATTCATTTGTTAATAGTCATGAGTCAAACTCGACACCACAGCTCATGTCCTTAATGTAGTAATCAATCATTCACATCACTTGATAATTATGTTAGTTTATGTTAATTTATGCACCGTGCTTGCCTGTTTGTCAGGGGCTTGGAGGCAAAAAGAATAAAAATTAATCTAGATAAATAATTTATGTTCCTAAACAGGTTACTACAACTTCTTATGATAACAGATGGAGGTCGATGACGACGTCAATTACATCAAATTCGATAGTTGTTCAGCAGATTCCTCCCGTGTACGACAGCTTAAAAGTACACCATCAGCTGGAACATCATCATCAACAACAACAACAACAGCTTCAACACTTGCAGCAACAGTTTCAACAAGTTTTTCCATTGCAGACAGCTGCTATGCCATCTCAGCAACAACAACAGCCACAACAACAACTTATACTGCCCGCACAACAGCCACAGCAGCTGATTCCGCCGTTTCATCAGCAACAGCAGCCACATTTGCTGCCTCAACAACAAAATCTGTTGCCATTGCCGCGACCAACTGTGCAGCAGTTGCACCATCAGCCAGCAACAATTATACCCTTCCAACAACAACCACAAATAGTATTGAGAATGCCAACGACATCTACGCTACTCCCTCCCCAGCAACCACATTCACAACAAATGTACATACCTCTGTCTCAACATCAACCACAGCAGCAGCAGCAGCAGTTACTTCAGATTCCAACACACATGCCACCACAGTTTCCACACATCTTTCCAATGCCGCAACAGGCAGCACAGCAACATTTGCTGAGGCCTAGCAACATGTTGCTGCAACAACAGCAGCAACCACATCTTCAGCAGCACTCTGCAGTGACGTCAACATCGATGCAGGCCCCGTTCAGGCCACTTAGTTTTCCAGCTGCGAAGATTCTACAGAACAGCAAGCAGCAACAACATTCAAATTTCAATAGGCAGCAGCAACAACACCACCATTTTCCCAGCAGCAGCAACAACAACAACAACATGATGGACAAATCATCCACACTGAAGAGCAACAACATCAGTAGCAGTTGTAACGCAACCAACAGAAGTAATTTAATAGTAATACAAACGGATAACAACAACAACAGCAGCAGCAGTAGCAGTGGCTACAACAACAGCAACAAATACAGAAAAAATTACACTGAAAGTTTTGCAGAATCATCAACGCTAGCGGCATCATCGTTGTCGGCAACAAATTTAACCAAACATACCCCTAGAAATGGGGTTACAAGTTCGTCATCATCAACAACATCAACAACGATGTTTGTTAGACCCCAAGATAAGTGGAGTAATGAATATAAAAGTCTTGGTGTTCCAGCAGAGGAAGGTGTGTGTGTGTGTGTGAGTGCGCGCGCACGCGTGTGTGTGATTGTGTGTGCGTATGTGTGACTGGGTGTGTGTATATACACGTGTGTATGTTTTATCATGATGTATGTGTAATTGTATCTGTTGTTTGTCATTATATACATATGTATGTCACACTCTCAATGTAATTTCTTGCTTGATTTATTGATTGATGGACTAACTGATATTTGGATGATATCATTTTGATATATTTAGCTACTGCAATTTTTTTGATTGGTTGGTTGTTTGGTATCTGATAGATATCTAATTGATTGGTTGATTTTTGATGGATTTTTTTTACATATCTACTATTGCACTTCACTCATTTTATCATGATTGAACCTTCAATAGGAAAGTCAAGTAAATTCAAGAGATATGAAAAAGAAGTTGACGATGATGACGACGACGATGATTCGATAAGTAGTAGTAGTAGTAGCAGTAGTAGTGATGCTGGTAGTAGTAAAAAAAATAGTAATAGTAACGAAAATTTTATACATGGTGTTGGTGGTAATGATGATGATGATCATCATCGTCGTAATGATGATAATGACGATGATGATGATGTTATAACTAAAGATGAAAAATTTGAAGCGGAAGCCGAGAAGATGATTTCAAATGAGGACGATGATGATGATGATGGAAACAAAAAAAAAAAGGGTGTTGATAATGCTACTACTACTAATAGTAAAAATAATAATACTGCTGCTGCTACTGATGATGATAATAGTATAAATAATAATAATAAGGATGATGATGATGATGATGATGATAATGATGGAAAGAATGATGAAGAGGACATAAACAGTAAAATCTTGAAAAGGCTGTCCTTAGATCAAGATGCATGTGCTGATATTTTAAACCATGATAGAAACAACAACAACAACAACAATAATAATAATAATAATAATAAAGATGATGATGGTGATAAGTGTGGTGATGATAGTAGTAGTGGTGATGAGATGTGTGAGCCTCCATCTTCACCAGCACCATCATCATCATCGCCAGTCATTAAGGATGATGACAATGTTGATGGAGATGATGGTGATGAAGATGATGTCAAGAAAGATGAAGATAAGAATGAAGGTGTTAAGAACGACGATGATGCTGATGATGATGATGATGGGGAATATAATAATGATAACAATGATGATGATGTTAGTGGCGGTAATGATGACGTCAAATCAGCGGCTAAATCGTCGTCGCCGTCGTTGCGATCGTCGCCACATAAGAAGTTGAGGCAGTTTAGTTTTCTGGACGACGATGAGGAGGATGATGACGATCATCATGAATTCCAACTGGATATTCCGTGTGTCAGCTTCCAGTTGGGTTGTGACGATGACGACGTCAATGATGGTAATGATAATGAAAACCATGATGATGGTGGCGATAAGAAAGATGCCGCTGCTGCCGCTTCTTCCGCTGCTGCTGATCGTAATGATGATGATGGTGATGGTTTGAAAAGTGATGGCGGTAGCGTTGATGATGACAATGATGAAACTTATTCCGAAGAGGCTGATGATGATGATGGTGGTGGTAGTGACAGGAAACTTGCAAGTGCTAATGATGATGGCAACAATGCCGATGATATGCCTAGCAGAAATGAAGAAGAGCATAAAGATAAAGAGGAAGAAGAAGAAGATGATGATGATGATGATGGGGAAATCACGTCATCGTCTACGTCATCATCATCGCCATCATCATCGCCATCATCATCATCATCGCCGTCGCCTAACAGCGGTGAGCACAATGACGACGACGATAACGATGATAAGAACAATAGTAGTCACATCGGTAAACGACATCATCATCGCGGTAATGATAACGATGGTGATGATGACAGCCGCAATGAAAGTGACGTTCAAAATGAGAAGGTTCCCAAAGTGTCGACTGCTGCCAGACATCTATCTAATTACAAAGACCATAACCATAGTGGAGATAGTGATAAAAATATGGGAGAGCTTCATTATAATGATGCCAAACGAGCCAGGGACAAAATGGATGACGATAAAAGCCATTCTAGACGTAAAAATAATCACAAAGAAAATGAAGGTAGACGCGATAGGGAGCTGGCAAAGAATTCTAATCGCGATCAATCAGACCATAGAAATAAAAATCAAACAGAACGTCGAGATAATAGAGAACTATATTATCGCGATTCTTATCGTCACCATCATCATCATCACCACCACCACCAGAGACATGATGGTGAATTTTTTGATGTTAAGAAGAGTAGGACTCAGTGTTACGATGACGATGTTCCTACTCAGTATTCGATCGATAAACTTGGCAGTCGGAAATATCCGAAAGATGACGAATATAGCAAACGGTTAAGCGACGGTAGACGACGCGATGATGACGTCGAAGACGGTGGCAACGGTGGTAACGATGACCACGACCTTGGCGGGGTATACTTGAAGGATTATCTATATGAAAAGCGTCGAAAATGCGATCAGGCAGGTGGTATGGGAGATTTCGTTGATACAAATCGACCTGGCAGGGATCACTCACCCCCCATCAGGTTCTTCCCTCGCTCTCCTCTTCCCCCTCCTCCCCATCGCCTTACTCTCTCTCCCTCTCGCCTCCGCGATCATTATCATGATCACGATCATCGTCAGGACCGTCGTTATGATTATGATCATCGCCGTTACGATAATCATCACGACCATCATCACGATCGTCCTCCTCATCATCATCATCAATCGCCTGCCATCAGTCACAGACAGTCGCCTTCCCCTTACTACCGGCAGAAAGACTACGTAAGGAATAGCGAGGAGTTAGAATTATTTGGTGATGTGAAGGTTGAAAAATATCGTGACCCACATCATACTCGTCAACGTCGCTCTTCAATGACTCCGCCTTCCAACTCAAGAGAAAATCCTAGAGATTATTTCCATGACGAGAATAAAGATAATCGTCGATACAGAAAGAGAAGAAGCGAAGATCGAGTCGTTAGAGATGAACCGATGGACACGCTATCGATTCCTTCAACTGCTAATCCCGAACAATTTCACTCCCGAGACTGCTCTCCCAGGATCCGACAATCCGTCATGGAACGAGCCGCAGACAGCCGAGTCGATCGAATAAAATCAGTTAGAAGTGCCATTCCTCTAAGATCGACAAACGTTCAAAGTTTAGTTAAAAAGTCAGCTAGCGGATCTAATTTGAATGAAAAGTCGACTGGGAGTTCTGTAGCTCCCAGGAGCCAAATAAAGCATGCTGATGATAGCGTTGGTGATGTTCATAAAGGTAAAGACGGTTGCCGAGATAAGAGAAATGATATTGACAGTAGTACACGCAGCAGGAAGAATGAAAATGATAAGAATGATAATAAGAGGACCGATGTCAGTCATACAAGTACCTCGAGCAAAAACAATAATAAAAGTAGAAAAAGTGATGAAAACAATAACAGCAACGATGACGTTAATGATGATGAGGCAGCCAGTGAAGATGTTACTAAGAAATCTCAATCCTCAAAAGAACCGTCCAGTTCGTCAAAAAAATCTCATCCCACCGACGCATCCGACGTGGCCAAGAAAATGAAACTATCTCCCGGCTATGAGATAAACGCAGAGGTTGAGGGCGACAAGATTAACAGCTCGTTCGAAACCGAAAGTGAAACTAAACCTCGACGGAAGGTCATTCAGACTAGTGACGCTAAATTTAGCAATAAGTTTTATGGAAAGTCTAGAAGAGATAACTCCGACGATCATCGTCGTACTTCTAAAAATAAGAGTCGTGGGGGCTTCAACATAATGGCGGATGATGACCTAGGCAGGAATTTACATCTGGAAATCCCGGATATCGTTGTTAGTAACAGTCGCCATGGCAACAAGCCGTCGCGTGTCGTCGTGGAGACCAAAGATCCTAAAATCATGCCGCTTATTGTCGCGAACGTTAATAAATCAGACGGTTAGTAGTTGCTGTTGTTTTTATTGTATTTTGCATTATTACCGTGATTACCATTATTCGTAATAACTGTTAATATTGGTCGCGACAGTAGTTGCGATAGAAGCGATAGCAGAAATAGCAGTAGTTGTAGTAGCAGTGGTGGTGGTGTCAATGGTGATGGTAGAGAAGTATTTTTAGTAATCACAGTGGTGATTTTATTGATTGATTGGTTTTTACAAATTTTCTACAGATGCCAGTCGGGTCTCTATACACAGCAGGCTGGGAACTAAACTGTCACAGCGAGAACAACAGCCACATTCTGTAAGCGGTGTAAGATTTTATCTCTTTTCTTTCGACTGCGTTCGTCTGTCTATCTGTTTATCTGTTTGTTTGTGTGTATATGTATTAGTCCTGGTTATGACATTAAACTGGCCCTCACTGCCTTGTGAGTGATGTTGGATCATCAAAGGCTAGGCCCACCGCTTATAACTGTGGTTGCGTAAGGAAGGGCGTCCTGCGTAAAAATTAGCCAAATAAATTACTTATGATGACATAAGTGACAATGTGACAGATGTGAATGGCGTCGAGGGGTATTTCGGTTTCATCATAGGTAGCCAAACGGCAACCCCCGATCTCAGGGAAAATGTCGTCTAAACGTGTGTTGTTGTTTGTGTGTATATGTATATATATGTGTGTGTGTGTGTGTGACTATGCGCTTTTCCCAACGTAAATTTTGTTTAATTCCAATCAATTATTATTGATTTTAAAATATAGTTAATATTTGTTTGAGTGCGTGCGTGCGTGTGTTTAATAACTTATAAATTTATAATTTTTTCATTACAGAGAATGGCATACCCTGATCTTAGGCAGAAGATAGGAAAGAAGAGAAAATATGACTTTCCATAATTCACAGTTCTTTGTACAGACTACGGATCCCTGAGTATATTAATCTAATTTGAAAGGAATGTCCTATATTATTGTACATTATAATTGATAATAAAAATGTTTCATTTTACTATAACTAATTCACTGACTAACTATGAACTGATTGATTGACTGACTGAATGATTGACTGATTGATTGACTGACTGGTTGATTGATTGAAGCTATATACAATTTATTTATATTATTAATTATTATTATTACCGTTATTTTCCTTAATATTGTTTTTCAAAGAAATATGTAACTACTATACGTGTGTGTGTGCGTGTGCGCGTGTGTGTGTTCCTAAAACAGAAAATGTAATGTATGAGGAGGTATTTTTGTTTTGGGAAGAATTTTTTCTCAAAGTAACTATCGATGTACATATATTAATGATAAAATGATAATATACAAAAATAGCTCATTTAATTATTTTTATAATTTAATTATAATATTAACCATAATTAGTTGTAATAAAAGCGTGGTGATAACATTGAAAATGTGATCAGAGATTTACAGATATATATCATTTAAATATATATATATATATATATAATTTTATCCGGTTATAAAAAATGATTATCCATTCCTTGCATGACTTTAAATTTCAAATAAAGTTCTTCAAGTCTATATTACCCAGTTTACTTATTATTATTATGATAATAGTAATATATAATTATAATATTATTATTATGTAATATTATTATTGTTATGAAGAGAATTTTCTACATAAAAAACTCTGATCTGAAAAAACGCAGAGGAATTAATTGAAAAAAAGATTTTATTTTGAATTTTAAGGAAAAATAAACTAAAAGGTAAGTTATTATTGTATTATTATTATTTTTATTTTTTATTATTATCAACTAACTAAAAATTGGAAAAAATTTATATATAAATAACCTTAATAAGGTAATAAGCAAACGTTCATGCACATACACAGACCTTAAAGAGTAATATATTTATATGTTTTATATATATATATATATATATATGCATATATATGAAAATATGTATATTTATATATACAAATAAACCGGATGATGAATATATTATGATAATTAATTAATCAATAAGTTACTCCGCTAACAATTACATCACATACATGACAAACTTGATTAAGATATATTTTAAATTTTATATAACACAGGTACAAACGCAAGTATATATTCATATAGTATGCATTAATTTCTTATTCGTTACTTTCATTCATTCATTTTGTTCAGTCTTTCGTTCAGTTTACGCTCGTTTTATTCATTCATTTTATCCATCCATTCATTCATCCATGTTATCCATCCATTCATTAATCCATATTATCCATCCATTTATCTCATTCATCCACTCGTTATTACTCCACCATCAGTGAAAACTCGGACATTCGAAATTAATAAATTTATATAATAAAATCAATAATAATAATAATAGACTCAGCTGTAAGTAATGATATTAATGACTAAACGCGTAGGTATATATAATGAATGAATGAGTGAATAAATGAGTGAATGAATGAGTGAATGAATGAATGATTCAACCAACACACCAGCAACACCAAATATGAACAACAAATGAATGAATGACTAACAAACAAGCAAACACTAATAACTTCAATACGGACAACCAAATGAATGAATGAATGAATGAACGAACGAATGAGAAAAGAAAACGATCAGATGCACCATGTATATTTGAAAGACAAATTGAAAGAAGAGATTTAGACAGTAATTTCAACGGTAATTTTCCAGCCAAGATCACCTTTGAATCATACAGAGCCACACCCCTAACCAGTAAGCTAAGTACTATGAATGAAGGAATGAATGAATGATCGAACGAAAGAATGAAGGAATGAATGAATGAATGAATGATCGAACGAAAGAATGAATGAATGAACGAACAAAAGAATAAATAAACGAATGAAAATATAAATGAATGATAGTATAGATGAATGATAGTATAGATGAATGATAGTATAGATGAATGACTGACTGACAGAAGAAAGAATGAATGAATATACAAATGTTGGTATAGATAATAAGCGAATGAATGAATGAATAAATGAATGAATGAACGGTCGAACGAACGAACAAATGGATGAACCTACAAAGTTGCAACGCATAAAAAAAAATTTGCTGCAACACCTCCAAAAAAAATTAAAGAAAAATAAATTAATAAACAAACAAATAAAATATAAACAAAGCAATAATAATAATAATAATAGCCAATAGCAACAGCAATAATAAAATAATAGAAAAGATAATATTAATAATAGAAGTAATAATGTCCAATAAGTCAAATAAATAAATAAAAAAATATATATATATATATATAATATAATATATATACACTATATATATACACACATATACATGTTCATATATCTTCAATATTATATTTGATAAACAACAAAAATAATATACTAATACATAGATTTTCATCAATGAATGTACCTATATACATTTACTTAGCCATATTTGCAATTTAGTTTATACACATATTCTCAGACGCATGCCCACATACACACCACACATACATACAACATACATACATACATACATACATACATGCATGCATACATACACACACACCACACATACATACATACATACATACATACATACATACATGCATACATACACAACATACAAACGAACTTACATACATACATACAAAGAGTCCTTAACACGTGTTTATAGTGACATTGATGCTTAGGTTTCCATTGTCAGCGAAGAGCCTAGCAACGTTTGTGTCGAAAACTAAACAGTCGCTACTGTTGATGGCAGACTGGACCCCGTCGTGGATGGATCGGGGCGTGGCCTCCCACGTTAACCGACGTTTCTGCCCGTTTAATTCTAACCTGTTCCAATTAGGAAAATTTAGGGTAGAGATTAGGGAAAATTTTGAGAAATTAGTACAGTATATGATTATGTTTTAACGTTAACAAAACTTCTATCAGTATAAATATATTGTTTATAACTCACAAACACACACGCGCACAAACACACGCGCGCGCGCGCACACACACACACACATTAGTTATTTGTTTTTTATTTATTACGGTCAGCTTAACTTACCTATAAGCAAAACTTTCAGCTTGTTTCCTTGTCCCAATTAATTGTACAATTGTATAAAAAAGCTGATTGCCTATGAAGAAATAAAATTTTTAAAAAATTAATAAGTAAGAATGAAACATTTTTAAAAAGTTTCAAACTAGCAAGTCATCGTCGTCGTCATCATCCGATCATAATCAACTAATCGAGAGTGGCCAATAAAAATCCGGCAACCAATTAACCAATCAGAATTCAGTAACCAATCAACTAGTCGGAATCAAATGAATGACAAACTATAACCAATCGCAATAAAGAAACAGACCAACTAAACAATCAATCAATCAATTAATCAATCAATCAATCAATCAATTAATCAATCAATCAAGAAAGAGACCTTCAGACTTTTCTTGTTTCTCTAAAACAAGCATAAAATGATGGCCGAAGCAGGTCTGCATCATGACCCAGTCAACAGCCCCGGGTAGGTTGATGTCGGTAGCTAAAAATACTATGTCCTCGCCTAATCAAGGTGCAGTTAGTGGGGGCTTAATAACGAGAGAGAAAATGAGCGTGTGTATGAGAGAGGGAGGGAAGGAGAGAGAAAGAGAGAGAGAGAGAGAGAAAGAAAGAGAAAGAGATATAAATAAAAACAGTAAAGTGAAGAAACATGAAAGAGAGTGATAGAAAGAGAAAGGGAGTATAAGACAAATAATAGAGAAAGTGATAAAAATGGAGAGAGGGAGAACAAGCTGAGAATGTGACAAAAAAATCAAGGATTGTGATCTACTACTACTACACACCTCATCTGTGGTAATAATGACAATAATAATTATCACAACAACAATAATAGTAATAATAATAACGATGGCGACAACAAACACCAATACAAGATGGAGAGAAAGAGAAAGAGAGAGAGAGAGAGAGAGAGAGAGAGAAAGATGTTGACAAAGTTTGGCAATTATTATTATTATAATGACAAGTTAAATAATTACTTACACAATTAATTAAAATCATATTAATGTCACACACAAACTGAACTGTAATTAAATATCATGATCATGTGATGTATAAAAATGGCATATTGCATACTCAAGCAATCCCATTGTAGCACACACAGTTATAGTAGTCATACAAAGGCACGCACACACACACACACGCACGCACACATATATATATATATATTATATATATATATATATATATATTTATAGGGTTATATTATATATATTATATTATATATATATATATATATATAAATAAACATACACAAAGAATAGAGAGATTTTAATCATAGCAACACATAATCACACACTTGGAGAAAGAGAAAAAAGAGATCATGGGAGAGAGAGAAAGAGAGAAATAGAGAAAAAACGAGAGAGGGGGAGAGAGAGAAAGAGAAGCAGAGAAAGAGAGAGGCACAAACCTTGTAGCGTCGTTATACTTTTGTGCTGTTGTAGTAGATGTGGCATGACCTGTTCGAGACTGCCCTGCCATTTACAGGAGGCTCCGGGGCAAGGGCAATTGTACGGCCTGCACCAGGCAGGTGGGGTTTTTAGGGGTTAAAATTATAGAAAATAATATATAATAAAGTTATATAAAAAAAACAGTAAGAGAGAGAGAGAGAGATATATAGAAAGACAACAAGAGACAGGTAGACAGACTAATACATATCCAAGCCAAACCCATAAAATTAAGACAAAATACCAAACAAATGTACTAAAAATAGTCAAAATATTGCACCTAAATTCGCATCCATCCTCGTGATTAGCCTTATCTGTATGTGGTAGAGAAGCCTCGCAACCATTCGACATGTAGCGACACGGAAACAAGACTTGACTCGCAACTTTTTCCATCGCTAAGTTTCTTATGTTACCTAGTGTTTTTGGAATTTTTTTGAGAGAGAGAGGAAATAGAAATAGAAGAGAAATATCATCAATGATAAAATATCAAAAATAGTAATAACATTAACACTAACAACATCAATAATAATAAAAAACCAAAAAACCTAAAGCTCCTCTACAGGTGGGGCAAAATTGCAGTTTAGGTCGACAGTGGGAACAGACTATGTGGCCGCTCTGACACTGCATGATAGGTGGCAGGGCGTAGTCGAAACATACCGGGCACTCGAATAGTGAAGCCAAATCATTTGAACTGTTACCACTTGAAAGTCCTGATTTAAAAGTGAGTTTAGATAAAGAGTAAGTAGATTAAAAAAGTTATTAATAGAGCAATATTTACAAAAATTATGAATAATATAAATAATTATTAAAAAAGTTATACCCAAAGTTAAAAATTAAGTTTTTTAAAGATATAGCAATAAACAACAAGGTGTGGATAGGTAGGGCATTACTTAAATCCTAATTGTTAATATTATCGTTAATAATATCATTTTTATTATTATTCAAAGTGTAGGTTAAAGGTCAGTTCAAATAAAAATTGTTGAGTTACATACCCCCATTAGCTGTTAAACCTCTGACTGCTGCAGACATCGTAGGGTGATGGGTCATACTATGTACCAACAACACTAAATTCTGTCTCCTTGGTTAATAGAATCAGGTCAATAATTTGTAGGTTAGAGTGAGACTTTATCATTTAAGAAAAAGGCTGATTAGATTAACATTAAACTTTAATCTAATTTATAATTTAAAATTAATTAAATAAAGTCACGATCTTAGTTAGTTAGAAAAAGAAATGCTTTTTTTCATTATTTTTACTAGCATCTCTTAAACAGATATTCACAATTCACTTATTTTTTAAAATAAATTTTTATAAAAAAATTAAAATTGAAAAAATAGTGACCAAAATACACTTTTTTAAAGTTTCGGGCCGTAATGGGCATTTTAATTTTTGCCGTTTTTTTCTAACTTTTTTTAGTTAGAATGGCTTGGTTTTCCCTCAAGTTTTAGGCCAAAAATTTAGCTCTAAGCGATCCGGATTGTAAATTCTAGACGGAAATTAAACTGTACTTACTAAAGTTTTGATGGGGATTAATGGATGAATCCCAAAACGGATTATTTTGACAATAATTTACTAAAAAAAATTTACGATAGAAAAAAAACAACTAAATCACGGACAAATGCTATAGCGTTAAGTCGGTTAAAAATTATTCGTTAATAAAATAACTATACTATTTAAAGATGATAACTATTGTACTTATCATTCAATTAATCAGTCAATCAATCCATTAATTAGTTTATGAAGCGCTATTTCCGCGATGTTCAACAGCGCTCAATGAATTTTGCAAACAGATGAATCTTGAGATCCGTTCTGAACGTCATAAGTGATGGAAAAGTCGTCAGAGAAGGAGGTAGAGAGTTCCATAGAATAGAGCCGGAAAAAGCAAAAGCAGATTTAGCAAAAGAGTGTTCAACACGAGTTAAGAAGAAGTGAGAACAAGAAGACGATCGTAAACCGGCGGATTTAGGTTCAATTAAAATATCTATTCTGTGTAGAATATGGGAAGGCCATAGTAGAGCGAGTTACAATAACCAATCCTATGTAAGACTAAGGAAGTAGAAGAGAAGAGTAGGATCGTCAAGAAAAGGCAAAAGTTTTTTATTCAACCTAGATGAAAGTAAGAACTTCTAGCAACACTATTCTACGTAGATGAAAAATTATTAATAATACAAGGTAGTTCAGAAGTATATAGAGTATAAATAGAAGAGGGCCAAGGATAGAACCATGAGGTACCCAAAAGTAAGAATAGAAGAGTTAGAAGTAGAATTATTGAAAACAACAAAAAAAACAATTACAGAGATAAGAAGAAAACCAAGATAAAAAAGAATAATACTATTATTATTAGAAAAGAATAATATTAAAAGAATCATTTAGCAGCCTTAAGAGAATAGTATGATCAACAGTATCAAAGGCAGAGGAAATGTCAAGAGCAAGAAAAAGAGTAAGATTACTATTGTCACTATTGTAAAATTTTACACGTAATTATAAACTTACTTGTATTTGTATTGTATATTGTGCTATTATTTTTACGTTGTACTATTTTTAAATACATTCCAAGATGAGTAGGAAATGACGTCATGCTAGCGGTATTCAATACTTAGTGTAATGTATGCCTTCAACTTCCACACCAAAATAACAAGCTTTTTCAAAATCTGGAAAACTGGTAGGCATAAAAAGAAATAGATTGCGAGATAGTTCACTAGGAGGCTGTGCTTGTTTAAATGATTGGATGGAAGTACCTACTTGGCAAATAAAACTTGTGTATATGTTCTAATTTAATTAAATGTTGAATAAAATATTTTTTAAACTCGCTCGCGTTATTTCTTTGATATCGATATTGGGGGTATTGGTATATAAAGCGAGCAAAATTTTAATATAAAAGCGCTTATAAATCTACGCATATTGGCTCAGCTTGGCTCGGCTCGGCTTGAAATTGGATGTTAAGCTAGGTGTGATCTCAAACTATTTGGAATTCTCCCAGAAAAATTTGAACTGCTTGCGCACATATGTAGCACTGATTACTGTTGCTTTTATAATGAATTTATATACTATATATACAAAGCGAGCAAAATTTTAATATAAAAGCGCTTATAAATCTACGCATATTGGCTCAGCTTGGCTCGGCTCGGCTTGAAATTGGATGTTAAGCTAGGTGTGATCTCAAACTATTTGGAATTCTCCCAGAAAAATTTGAACTGCTTGCGCACATATGTAGCACTCATTACTGTTGCTTTTATAATGAATTTATATACTATATATACAAAGCGAGCAAAATTTTAATATAAAAGCGCTTATAAATCTACGCATATTGGCTCAGCTTGGCTCGGCTCGGCTTGAAATTGGATGTTAAGCTAGGTGTGGTCTCAACCTATTTGGAATTCTCCCAGAAATATTTGAACTGCGTGCGCACATATGTAGCACTGATTACTGTTGCTTTTATAATGAATTTATATTATATATATATATATATATATATATAAAGCGAGCAAAATTTTAATAAAATAGCGCTTATAAATCCACGCATATTGGCTCAGCTTGGCTCGGCTCGGCTTGGTGTTGGATGTTAAGCAAGGTGTGGTCTCAAATTATTTTGAATTCTACCTGATATATATTAATATATATATATATATATATATTTATTTATTTATATATATGTATATGTATAATTAACTAAAATCCATGTATAGAAATAATTAATAAAATTATATGTTTATATAAAAAGCAATATAGCAGATTCAACCAGCCAATGAGAAAGTCTCGAAGACGTTCGTTCGATGACGTCTATTTAGTACGGTTAGCATTGTAGTTTTAAGACTGTATAATAGTGTAGTACATACATTAAATAAGTTTTTTACTGATGTGAATGATTGAAATGATGAGATAGTATGGTTGAAACGAGTATAAATAGGAGCTGAGAAAACGTGAAAATCAGATCAGGCATTCTGCCTCGCTTAAGGCTTGAAGCGGTCTGCCTGATCTCATTTATTTTATTTTTTAAAGTTTTTTATTTTTATTTATTTTATTATAGAGTTATATAGAGTTATATAGAGTTATATAGAGTTATATATGTTTGTCTGTGGTTTGTATGTTTGTATTTTGCATTTTTTTAGTTTAGGTGGGTTCTATAGCGGTTGCTCATACATACATACATACATAATGTTTGTTTGTGTGGTAGTATTTTATGTTCTGTTTTACTTTTTTTCTCTTTCTTCATGAGTCATGAGTTAAGTTAATGAAACATAGGTAGGTGAGATTAAAAAGTAATTTATTATATAGGTAGGTTAGGGCATAAGTTAATTTAGTTACATAGGTAGGTTAGGGACTTTTATTCTTTTACTCTACTTGGTGGTGTTTTTTGTTTTGTTTTGTTTTGTTTCACATCATACATATAACAGGTACGCGGTGGTTCCTGGTTTTAGTGGGATTTTTATTGATTGAATGTGGTAGTATGCATGGTTATATAGAGTTATATAGAGTTATATAGAGTTATATAGAGTTATATAGAGTTATATAGAGTTATATAGAGTTATATAGAGTTATATAGAGTTATATAGAGTTATATAGAGTTATATAGAGTTATATAGAGTTATATAGAGTTATATAGAGTTATATAGAGTTATATAGAGTTATATAGAGTTATATAGAGTTATATAGAGTTATATAGAGTTATATAGAGTTATATAGAGTTATATAGAGTTATATAGAGTTATATAGAGTTATATAGAGTTATATAGAGTTATATAGAGTTACATAGAGTTATATAGAGTTATATAGAGTTATATA
>NW_008705398.1:537941-549221 GCF_000326865.2 Helobdella robusta | reverse complement strand
TTGTAATTTTAGGTAAGCTAGGGCTTAATTGTAATGAATAGGTAAGTTGAGGGTACGATAGCCGATTGACTCTGGATTTCAAAGTCTCTTGTCAGAGGTAAGCCTTGGTGGCCCAGTGGTGAACCGGCAATGGTTTACTATCCGGACGGCAATGGTTTACTATCTGCACGGTAATGATTTACCATGCGGCATGGCCATAGTCTACTACCCGCACGGCTTCCGGACGGCAAATGGTTTACTATCCGCACGTCAATAGTCTACTATCCGCACGGCAATGGTTTACTATCCGGTGCCCTGGCTGTCGGTGAGCCTCTGTGCAAGGAGGGAGAATGAAGGGGGACTTTCGACTATCGTACCATTAATAATTTAATATATATTAGTTAAGGTAATTGAATAGGTAGATAGGATTATTTTTATTAAGCAATTTGAGATGCAGGCACTGCTAAGCTTTCTGATGAGAATCTTCTTTATCTTTCTTCTTCAATACGGGCTGTGATTCAACAACAATCTCGAGGAGGACTGGCATCAGCTTTGGAGGACAACGTAGGAACCGGAAAGCATTTAACATTCTGTCTTTTTCAAATGGACGACGGTGAATTTTTTTACATTTCACTCTATTATCTATTTGCCATTATTTTCATTTTATAATTTTTTGCTTCTAAGATTTTAACATTCATTTACTACTACGCTAATAAAAAATTTTGTCTACAGAATGATGAGAGGTGGGCAGTGGTGGGTGTCAGCACGTTTCAGACGGTGGTCTCTCTTGATGACTTACATATGATGATGGTGGTGTAGGAAGAATCAGCTCGTTGGCTGTTCGACTGACACTCTGCAGTTCGGATGACATCTTGTGTGCCGACCAGATGGTGATGGTCGGTGCAATGGAGTACAGTAACGAAAATTTTTGAAGTAAGGTTTAGTTTCGTTTTTTTATTTTTCCCCATTCATTCATTTTCTCACTCAATATTTCAAATTATTTAATTGACTAATTGATTCATTCTATTCATTCGTTGATACATTGATTGATTGATTAATTAATTAATTCATTTCATCTATCAACCAATCATTTATTGGTTTGTTCCTTCGTTCGAACATTCATTTACTACTATGTTAATAAAAAAATTTGTCTACAGAATGATGAGAGGTGGGCAGTGGTGGGTGTCAGCACGTTTCAGATGGTTGTCTCATAATAATTTACGTATGATGATGGTGGTGTAAGAAGAATCAGCTCGTTGTCTGTCCGACTGACACTGTGCTATTTGGATAACATCTTGTGTGCCGACCAGATGATTGTGGTTGGTGCAATGGAGTACAGTAACGACGATTTTTGAAGTAAGGTTTAGTTTCGTTTTTTATTTTTCTCATTCATTCATTTGTTCATTTTATCAATCATTCTTTCAAATTATTCTTACATTAATTGATTGATTAATTCATTCTATTCATTCATTGTATCATTGATTGATTAATTCATCCATTCATTTACTCATTCATTCAACCATTCAACCAATCATTCAATCATTCAGTTAATCATTTATTTGTTCGTTACTTTGTTCCTTGATTTACCAACACGCTAATATAAAAAAACTTGTCTACAGAATGAGAGGTGGGCTGTGGTGGGCGTCAGCACGTTTCAGATGGTGGTCTCTGATGATCGTTCCGATGACAATTCGAAGGTAACAACAACAACAGTAATAATAATAAATATTACCGAGAAATATTTTGCCGTCGTACCATAGAAAGTACTCGAATTTGAACAAACGATTGGAATGTTTTGGAGTGATTGGAGTGGATTGTTATCTCAATAACATAAGTTGCCTATTGCTTTTTTTCCAATGGCTTGGTTTTATTTTAAAATATTATTTTTTTTCAGATTTAGTATTTTTCAGTATCCGGTCAAACTCACGATGCGTGCCAGATGATGGTCGGTGCAATGGAGGTTCATCCGTAGTGAAGAAGTTTCTGGAGGGCGCACACGCGCACATGTATACAACACACACACACATCGATACAACACACACATACACAACATCCATTTTTTGGTGTTGTCGTTGTTATGTTTCTCTTCAACTCTCTATTTTCTTTACCAGACTTTAATTTATTTCTTAAGTAAGTTAGGGATTGAGATGAGCTGTACAATTGCAAGTAGGCTAGAGCTTAACATTTGTTAAAAAGCTTCTAGCAAAAAAAAATAAAAAAATAAAATTATACAAAAAAGGCAAATTAAAAAAAACGATAAAATATGTAAAATACAATACCTGAAACATGTAAAATTCCTAAATCTTTGAAATACAAATCTGTAGGTAGGTGAGATGAGCTAATCATTATAGGTAAGCTAGGGCCCTGAGAGTAATTTAATTGTAGGTAGGTGACTGACTACTATTCTTACGACCTTTTACTATTTTTTTGTTGTTTGAATTTGCTTCACACTACCACACCAACAAAACATAATAAATTGTTTTTCGTCGTCGCCTTAAATTTTGTTTTTTTGAACAATTTTTTCGATAATGTCTATTTATTCATCTATTAAATGTAGAATGGTTTCTTTTTTTTTAAATTTAGTTATATAGTTTTTGGTATTTCTTGATTTACATTCATATGCATGTATAAATTATTTCTTTTTGGTATGTTGATTTAGCCATTATGATATGTTGTGAACTGTTCTTGATAAATTAATAAACTGTTCTTGTTGTTTTTACGTGAATTATTATCCTTCGAGAACTTCTAAGGAGTGAATGTGATAATACAAACAAAATGTTGATTGGATGTTGGAGGCGGCTGGACCATATAATTAGAAAGATGTTTACTCTGAGTTCTGACATTTGTTTTAAGACTGATAATTTTTGACATGTTTTATGACTTACAATAATTTGTTTTTAACATTTAAATAATTAAATTGTTTCCATAAAATTTAAAAACCAAAATTCATTGATTTGAATTTCTTTTGAAAAAAATCGAAATCGAAATTTTATACCTGAAGATAATCGAAACCGAAAGGGAATTGATATCTTATAGGATCGAGTCATCACTATATAAAAATAATTACAATAATAATAAATAATTTTTTATCGGTCGATATTTCGTTATATTTGTTTGTTTAAAATCCAAAATTTTTTTAAAATTCAAATTTTTTATTTTTAAATGATATCAAATAACTGTGCATAACTCTGTACAACACTCTTTAACTTTGTATAACTCTGTATAACATTGTATAACTCTGTATAACATTGTATAACTCTGAATAACTTTGTATAACACTATATAACTTTGCATAACTTGGTATAACTCGGTATAACTTTGTAAATCTCTGTATAACTTATTAAAACTTAATTCAAAAAATTAATAAATAGATTTATATGATGATAAAGCAAAAAAATTAAAAAAATTAATGAATAGATTTATATGATGATAAAGCAAAAGCATAAAGTGGTTCGATATTTATCTGTTTAGCTTTCCATGCTTTTGTGAAAATTATTATGAAACATTTATCTAATTTCAGCTCGTGATGTGCGCCAAATTTTAATTGTGGATGGTTTTTTGATTTATCTTTTTAAAAAGTCAAATTTATTATTTTATGTTTAATTTAATAAAATTGTTTTTAATTAATATCAAATCTTATTTTTATTTTGTTTTTTTTCTATAATATATTAAGTTAAAAATTTCTGCGAAGGAAAATCTCAATAAAGAAATGGAGCCAGTTGGAGTTGTTAAAAAGGGTGAAACATGAAATTATTAAATTAATTATTAATTGAATAAAATTTTAATTGAAATAATATTCGTCATTCAATTTTTAAATATTTAAACAATAGGTACATTTATAATCTGTGATCCAATAAAAGTAATATAAAGACGAAACATGTAAAATTGTAAAATGTTTCTATGAATTTATTTATGAAAAATGAAAACATTAGCATTTGCAAAACAGTTTCTCTGAATGAATGAATGAATGAGTGAATGGATGAATGAATGATTGAATTGGTCAAGGTTAGGGGTTAAAAGGTTAAGGAAAGTTAGTAGACTTTAGAATTTAGATTAGACAATGATGTGTAGTGTAAGTAATGTTGTAACTTATAATTTTTATTATATGTAACGTAGTACTAAATACACTGCAAACCTACTGTTCATAACAGCCGGGGATTGGCATTCGAACCCGGTTACAGCAGCAGTTTTTTCCAGGCTCCCATCACTATCTTTACATCACTGCACCATCATCATCATTATGATACACGGTTTTTTTCATCCTTAAATTATTGCTATATCAAGGCATTTGGGAAAACATTCAGTGATTTCAACGATATATATCACGACATATCATGATATATATCATCATAAATTATCTGGAACCTCCTACTGATGCAAAATCGAAAGTTGAAAAATCATCGTTGATTAAATCGACTATCGTTTTATGATCCTTTTATTCAGAATTTTTCCTAATTTCTGTTTTAAAAAGTATAAAAGCGAACAATTTTTATATATATACACAAAGAATAAATACTATTTTAAATTATTTAATTAATATGTTTTTGTCATTTTTTAATTTTAAATATTTTTTTAAAAATTTAAGACAATCTTCTCAAGTTGCACAGTGAGACGCAAAGGATTGTCAGAGGTAGATATTTTAGTTGAAAAAAAAATTCTTCTCCTTCACTATAACTACATAATCATTAATATTATCAATTGCGCCTCGTATAATAATCATAAGTAAATTTATTCATTTTTTAAATATTTGTCACAGAGTCGAGTGTCAAGCTGCCCTATCATAAGCCAGCCAAGCAAGACTTGTCGTCATACCTGGCCAGGGTTCAGCAGAAAAGAGAGTCCATAGACTTCACTAATTCACTAAAAAAACTGCAACAGCAGCAGCTGAAACGTCACCAGCCCCAGCAGCAGCTCCAACAGCCACACAATCAGCTCAATACATCCAGATACAATACGACGATACACAAAAATACAAAAGATTTCTATTCTCTGCAAACACTCCAAAAACATCAGACCCCTACCCAGTTATTCCTAACCCCACCCCCTTGGAAAGGTTCAAGGCCACTGCTGCACCCCCTAACTCCTGATACTACTAATCCCCTTACTACAGCTAGTAGCAGCAGTAGTAGTAGTAGTAATAGTAATCCTAATAATTTTAACGTAAATGAAAAGTTTACCCTTTTTAAGAGTAATCTAAAATTTAAACACAATAATAGCCATCATAGTGGTAGCGGTGATGCTGATAGTAAGAAATTTATTCCAACAATAGAAATGACGTCACCATCGTCATCGTCATCATGTTTCAATAGAAAGAGTGACTTGTTAGATAGAGTTAAAAAAAGATTCTCCCTTGGTGACAATAAGAATGATGATGATGATGATGATGTGACTGGTGATGGTAATGATCGTCAGAGAGATGATGCTTGTGGCGGTGCTGGTAATGATCTCAAAATCTTCGTTAGTGGTGATGATAGTCATGATGGTGATGATGATTTGATAATATGTGATGACGATGAGGCCACAAAGAGGTCAGGGATTGAGAAATTGTTTAGCAAACTGGAGAAGAATTCGAAATCTAAACATAAGACACAGGCTACCACTGTTGAATTGTGGTGGGTAGTTGCACTTTTTTGTTGTCGCTGTTGCTGTTGTTGCTGTTGTTGTTGTTGTTGTTGTTGTTGTTGTTGTTGTTGTTGTTGTTGTTGTTGGGTTGTTAACTCAGAGTCAAAGAAAGACGCATCGAGTGCATTCATTTATATGCATTCAATCGCATGCATTCAGTCATACACATTTAAACATTCAATCATTCACATGCTAAACATTCAATCATACACATTTAAACATTCAATCTTACACGTGCAAAACATTCAATCATACACGTGCAAAACATTCAATCATACACGTGCAAAACATTCAATCATACACGTGCAAAACATTTAATCATACACGTGCAAAACATTCAATCATACACGTGCAAAACATTCAATCATACACGTGCAAAACATTCAATCATACACGTGCAAAACATTCATTTGAACGTTTCTACTGTTGTTGTATTCTAAATTTAATTTCTTGTTATTAGCGTGTTAAATCAAATTTAAACTTTAACTTTCTTTCTCCCTCTCTCTCGAACACACACACTCATTCAACACACACACACACACACTCATTCATTCTTTCTTTCTCGCACACACAACACTCACACTCATTCATTCTCTCTTTCTCTCTTTCTCTCTCTCTCTCTCTCTTTCTCTCTCTCTCTCTCTCTCTCTCACACACACACACTCATTCTCCCAATCTTTCTTACGCAGTACAATCACAAGGCAGATATCAGAGGACACGGATTCAACGTCCAATTTTACGAGCAACCTCATCAACAACAATACCATCACCAACGGCAACTCCACCACCACCAACAACAACAACAACAGCGGCTTCAAAGTGGAGAAGATAATCTACAAGATGGACGCACGCGACGACGAGATGCTGAAGGGCTCCAAGCTGCGACACCTGCAGCAGCAGCTGAAGCAGCAGATGAGCGAGGTCCGCTCAGAGAGACTCAGAGAGAGGAAGAAACAATTTAAGAAGTTGGCCAAAGAAAAAGGTATCGGAAACGCCATCTCGAGGTTAAAAGAAGACGAAAAGAAAGATGATGACGATGATGGTGGTAGTAGTAGTAGTGGTAGTGGTAGTAGTAGTGATGATGATGACGATGATGGCAACAGTGGTGGTGTTGCTGATGGTGATGACGACGCGGAGGAAACGGAGGAGGAAGATGAAGAAGAGATGGCCGTGAAGAGAATTGAGGTTGTTGCTGTCGTTGACGACGGTTTTGTTATGTATTAATTTTTTTAAAAATCGATTTAATTGAAAATTTGTTTTTAAAAAAATTTCAGCTTAACCCGTACATAGAAACTGAAGCCGATGATGATGACGACGATGATGATGATGACGACGATGACGATGATGATGAAAGCAAGCACTCTGACAAATTCAAAAATCACGCCAATCGTAGAGACAGAAGTATTAAGAAGAAAAATAATGATGACGACGATAACGCTGCTGCTGCTGCTGCTGCTGCTACTACTACTACTACTACTAATAATAATAATAATAATAATATCGATGATGATGATGATGATGATGGTGATGACGATGATTGTGTAAATATAAAAAGGAGGAAACAGGCCAATGTGATACGAGATGATGATGACGATGATGATGACGATGATGATGACAAAGAAAATAATAATAAAAATAATAACAAGAATAATAATAATAATAATAATTACGACGACGATGATGGCAATGATTCGCAAATGAAGAAGAAGAGTTATGATCCCTTCGATGAAGATGCTCTACCCCTGGGCCAAATAAATGCTGAAAATCATAAGAGTTATAATCATTTTTTTTTTCACAAATTTTATTTGGCATACAATTATTATTATTTATAATAATAATAATAATATTGTTATTATTATTATAATTGTTATTATTATTATTGTTGTTATTATTATTATTGTTGTTGAACGTGCAATTCGGTTTTAAAAATCTTTTCATTGTGATAGTCTTTGCAAACTGGCCAGAGTCCTTCTCGAACTGTCGCCGCGATCGCAAGCAGATTATTATTATTATTATCATTATTATTATTATCATTATTATTATTATCATTATTATTATTATCATTATTATTATTATCATTATTATTATTATTACCACCGATTTGAATACATTACCGCTTTGCACTTGCCCTAGATGGGCAATGAGCATTGTGGTTTGCACTTGAACATTATTACATTTTTAATTACTCTTTCCTCTTTCGTTTTAACGACTCTCAGTTGGAATAAAAGAGTTTTTATTATAACCATATGTATATATAATTTATTAATTTATTCTAATTCTTATCCGTGCAGTCAAACTGTCTCCAAGACCATTCAAAGAGCTTTCATCTCAAAAAAATCGAGGTGCCAATGATGGAGAAGAAGAAGAAAACAGTAATAATAATAATAATAATAGAAGAGATTATGATAATGATGTTTACGAGAGAGGTTTTGATAATGATGACATCGACAAAGATTGCAACACTAATATTAGCTTCAGCCTGTTCCACGATAGTAAAAGTCTGTGTATGTCTGTCTGTGTGTCTGTCTGTGCATGTCTGCCTGTGCATGTCTGTCTGTGTATGTCTCTCTGTGTGTGTCTTCCTGTATGTGCTTGTCTGTCTGTATGTCTTTCTGTGTATGTCTGTCTGTGTGTGTCTTCCTGTATGTCTGTCTGTATGTCTTTCTGTGTATGTCTGTCTGTATCTTCCTGTATGTCTGTATGTGCATGTCTGTCTGTATGTCTTTCTGTGTATGTCTGTGTGTGTCTTCCTGTATGTCTGTATATCCGCCTATCTGTGTGAGTATGTAAGTGTATATATATTTACTAGTATGCGTATGTGTGTAGTGTATGTTTTTTTTCATAGGAATTAGATTAGGCTACAGATTTACAAGATTGTTTTATTCGGGATGCTATGATAATAATTATCGTCATTTTTGTTGCGGTTGTTTCCAGTAGTAATGATAACATTATTATTATTATTTATTACTTTTACTGTTATGGTAGGCGAGAGAAGTTTCGAGTCGGCGTGTCTACCATCAACCGGCAAAGATAACGATATGGCTTACAACGACCTAATTTGCTCTATGATTCCGGCCGGGCAGAAGATCAGAAATAAGAAGTTACCAAAGAACCTAAATAGTGATGATGATGATGATAACGCGGCGTCATCTGTGTCAATATTTACGCAGCAAAGAACTAAGTACCGGGAGGATGATGACGATGATTCGAAATTCGCTTCCCCTGACGGAAATGACGTCGTTGATGACGTCATCGATGATGGCGGTCGTTTCTGCTCAACTTCGCAATTGTTAGGGACCGATTCTATGGCAGGGCAGGACTTTAACTCTCAGCTGCTTGTTGATTGGTCGGTATTTTTGGATCAGTCGGTTCAGTGGTATTTTTTTTAGAGATATGATTGGTTATTTTTGTATAATGTATATCTTCATTGTTTGATTGATTGATTTATTGATTTCATTAGGTTAATGGATCCCGATAAATCAAAAAGAACGTCGTTCAAGTCAGCAATCGACGATCTATGCACCAAAGATAGCAAAACGGCGGGAAGTAACAAAATGGCGGGAAATTGTGACGAGGAAGATGAGCTGTTGCAGTTTTGTTCTGGTACTTTTACCACTCAAAAAAGTATGCTTGTGTGGGCGTGTATGTGTGTGTGTGTGTGTGTGTGTGTGTGTGTGTGTGTGTGTGTGTACGTATCCATGAATGCCTGTTAATGTTGATTAAATTTTGTAGTTAAATTGATCAATGAGTTTTTACGATTTTATACCACCAGCCGATGACCAAACCAACTGTGCCACTGCAGCTGATGCTAATGATGAAGACGATGGTGGTGATGATGATGATGGTGGTTGCACCGGAAATGATGTTGATTATGATCGTGATGATGACGGTGTTGTAGCGGGTGATAATGGCAGAAATAAACCAAGCAAAGAACTAGATAGAATGTCATCTTACGATCTTTTCAGCTCATCATCGTCGTTTCTACCGTCTTTTAGTTCTATGGTCCCAGACGATAAATACGACGATGAAGATGACGATGCCGCTAAAGATTATGATGATGATATAGCCAAACATTATGATAATGAGAAGGCCAAAGAATATGCTAATAAGGTAGCTAAAGATTATGCTAATGAGATGGCTAAAGTTAATGCTAATGAGGTGGCTAGTGATGGGAATAATAATAATAAAAAAAATACTAATGATGATGATGGTGGTGGTGATGATGAAAAGAATGATGGGGAAGAGGCAGCAATCAAGAAGTATGTTATTATAGTTACTGATTTCGTTTGACCGATTTGTTTGATTTTATAGTCATTATAATTATTCTCTCCCTCTCTCTCTCTCTCTCTCTCTCTCTCTCTCTCTCTCTCTATATATATATATATATATATATATATATATATATATATATATATATATATATATATATATATCTATCCATCTATCTTTCTATCTATCTATCTATCTATCTATCTATCTATCTATCTATCTATCTCTCTTGAAACACACATACTGATTTTTTTATCTCCAAGGAAAAGGAAAAGGATCATTACGGACAGTGATGAGGAGGAAGAAGAAGTAGAAGAGGACGATGACGTCATCAAAGATGAAGATGACGTCATTAGGGATAATGATGTCGGCTGCGGTGGTGGTGATGATGATGATGATGTGGAGGGGGGAAAGATGGAAGAAAGTAAAGAGGTATAAAGGGAATTTTTTGAATGGAGTAATAAAAACGGGGTCGTTATTATTATTATTATTATTATTATCACTTATTATTATTATTATCATTTATTATTATTATATGATCATTTATATAGCGCCTATTAAAAATATTCTCATAGGCGCTTTACAACTATGGCAATTTTCTACAAGGAAAAAAGATATGTCCTCAATTGACTCTTGAACTGGGGAAGTGTCAGACCAGACCGGCGCAAAAAATATGGAAGTTCATTCCAATGCCTTGGTCCATAAACTGCAAAACTACGTGATGCAATCTTTAATTTAGTAACCGGGACCACTAACAAGTTTCCCCGATCTGATCGTAGGCCAGTTTTTAAAGAAATCGATGATCTGTCAATCAACATTTCGGACAGATATTGCGGAGCCAATCCGTTTAAGCATCTATAAACCAAAATACAGACTTTAAAAACAATTCTTTTGCTGACCGGCAACCAATGTAATTCCGACAGAAGTGGGCTAATGTGTTCAACACGACTAGCACCAACAATAATTCTTGCAGCTCTATTCTGAACCATCTGCAACTTATATAATATATATATATATATATATATATATATATATATATATACGTCGTAATGACGTCATCGTCTTATATATATATATTATTGATGGAGATCACTACATGTTCCTCGTCAGTTAGCTTCCTGTTTAGTATTATTAATCTTCCTGTTTAGTAGTATTAATCTTCTTCCTGTTTGGTGTTATTAATCTTCTTCCTGTTTGGTAGTATTAATCTTCTTCCTGTTTGGTAGTATTAATCCTTTTCCTGTTAGCTAAGCAACAGAAGGCTAACTAGCGCCGAACTTGCTGTGATTTTCATCAATGATAATTGCATTTCTGACAGTATTAATCCGGTATGTGTATATATATATATATATATATATATATATATATATATATATATATATATATATATATATATATATATATATATAG
>NW_008705398.1:535162-537891 GCF_000326865.2 Helobdella robusta | reverse complement strand
TTTCAGAAGAGGTAGTTGTGAGTCGTATATATATATATATATATATTTATGCATTTATATTTTTCCAATATATATATATTATATATATATATATATATATATATATATATATATATATATATATATATATATATATATATATGTAGTATATGAATTCTACCGAATTGTTGGCATTAATCAATTCAAGGTTTGTTTTTTCAATTGATTAATTTTCTAATTAATTGATTAAAATTAATTAATTGATTACGTCCTACCTCGGGCAATTGGCTCTGTACGCTAAACGGACATTGGTATAATGCCAACAATTCGGTAAAATCTATACAGTATTTCCGAAAATATGGTCTTCCAACACATGAATGTATACATACATATATATACACATGTTAATTTCAATTCCTTGTGCTTTTGGACGTTTGGGTCATTGAATTCGTACATTTTTCGTGCCCCGAGTAAATTTTTTTTTCAAATTTTTCTTTTCCAGGCTGTTAAGCTTCCTTCCATTGGCAAAAAGGGGTAAGTATTGAATAATAAATAATATTCATAATAAGAAATGATATTAATAATAAATAATATTGATAATAAATAATATAATATTAATAACGATTAAAAGTGTGCCGGAAGTTCTATCTTATCTTAATGTTTAATCTGTTATGAGATTTTGTTTGGAGGAATTGGTTATGATGTGTTATTTATTTTATTTTTAATTGGCTTGTAGGATCATCGATAGACAATTTATTGAAGAGGAAGCCGAGTTGTCAGGTAATGATGATGATGATGATACTGAATATGAGGATGATGATGATGTTGAATGTGATATTTATTGCGACGAAAATGATGTCAATACCGAATATGATGATAGTTAATGCAACGAAAATTATGATGAAGATGATGACGACGGCGATGATGGTGATGATAATGTTATTTCATTCACGACGCAACGAATCAACAGATTCAGAAAATGAACGAGGCAAAGATGATGACGACGACGACGAAGAAGATGACGAAGACAATGACGTCATGGAGAGAGAGGAAGGTGATGATGACGATGTCGGTACGGAGGAAGAGCTCAGGAAACAAGTCCAGAAAGCTCATCTGTTAGTTGCATGTTGTCTTCGTTCTCATCTGTTTTTATCTATCCTCTTTGGTTCTTTGCTGCTTTTTATTATCGCTTTATTATCTATGCGTTTTTGTTCTTTGTAGCTGCTAAGATGATGATGATGATGATGATTTACGCTTCTTTTGTTGTACCTACTCTCATTTTTCCTCTCACTTCCATCGTTATTATCTCTCCAGAAAAATGGAGATAGATCAGGACAAGAGAGAGTTGCGCCTACTGCAAGAGCATCTATTGGAGGATGGAGATCTGTACGACGAAGGAATTGGCAGGATTAGGAGGTTCAGATGGAACAATACAGGTGTCTGTCTGTCTGTCTGTGTTTGTCAGTCTGTCTGTTTGTCTGTCTGTCTGTCTGTTTTTGTCTGTCTGTTTGTCGTTATCAAAGTGTGATTTTCGAATTCTTTTGCTTATTGCGGAATGTTTTTGCGTTTGAATTCACTTTTATTCTATTTCCTCTCCCAGAGCAGTACGACGGCGATGATGCCAACGACGGCTGGAGTGGGGCGGGCGGCGGTGGTGATGATGATGATGGCGGCGGTGCTGATGATGATGATGAAGTAAAGTGGAGGATCAATAGATTGGAGAGAGAGAAGTTTCTGCAGAAACACCAAGTTGTTATCATTTTATTTTATTTTTTTTTTGTTTATTGTTGTTTATTTAATGCTGTTATTATTATTATTATTATTATTATTGTTAATCTATTGTTAATTACCTCCAGGGTTATGATGATGATAACATGAGCGCTGGTGATAATAGTAGCCAACAAACAACGACGACGATGATGGCCGGCGACGACTCCCAGTCTATCTCGTTTGGTCAGAAAAAATTCAAGCTAAAGACATGTAAGATAATATTATATCATTTAGATTAATAATACTATTATTGTTATTTTTGTTATTATTGTTATTATTCGTTATTATTATTATTATTACGTTTTTTAAGTTTTTTTGTTTCCTAAGACAGCATTCGAAACGAGACAACCAACGCGAGGTACAGCTCTATTGCCGCCTGAGCTAACCTGACGCCTACTACTTGTTTCGAATGATTTGAATGAATGAACGAATAGATGAGTGAATGAATGAACAAATGAATGAATGAACGAATGAATGAATGGATGAATGAATGAATGAATGAATAAATTGAATGAAATAGCACCATTGGGGATAAGTTATGGTGAAATTTTTTTATCTTTTTCAAGTCTGCTCTAGTAACAGTAACTCTCAGTCCTCCTTGCCATCTGTCGAGACGAGAATGAAGAACAAATCATCATCATCATCTTCGAAACAGAAATCATCATCATCACAACTGCAATCATTATCATCAACGTCATCATTACCATCACCTCTCCTTGGTATCAACAAAGGCATTTCTTCATTCTTTAAAATCCCTGTGAGTTATTATTATTATTATTATTGTCATTTTTATTGTTAATACAGATATTAGTAGATTTTTTATGTGTGTATAGGTGTGTCTGTGTGTGTGTGTGTTTGTTTGTAGGTTAAAAATGAAATTTGCATCATTTGACACTAAAAATTTCTCAAAAAAAGGATCTTAAAAAAGTCGGCTCATTCTTGCACCGTCCTAAAGACACCTTAGCGAAATATTCAGTCGA
>NW_008705398.1:495162-530162 GCF_000326865.2 Helobdella robusta | reverse complement strand
TGATAATAATGATGATGACGACGACGACGATGATGATGACGACATTGAAGATTTTTGTAAGTACAACAACGCCATAGACAGCAATCGTCATCACCAACAACAGCAACAACAACATCAACAACAACAGCAACCACATCAACAACAACAGCCTCAACAAGAACGTCAACATAAATCTCTTCTACAACGACGCGAGCAACAAGAACAGGAATTCATGCAACAGCAAGAGTATCTGCAGCAACAACAACAATACCTCAAGCAGCAACAACAACAACATCAGCAGCAGCAGGAGCAGCGGCGACAGCAGCAGCAGCAACAACAACACAATCCACATATACTAGCACTCGACGACTATGATTTCATCACTGATGAAGATGGCGATGTAACTATTTCACTCATTCTTTCACTTTATTACAATTACCAACGCTAATCATAATACCAACGCTAATTATGCTAATTTATTAATTTATTCATTAACAGAAGACCTACATTACGGAGGATCCATTCGACAATTTGCTAAACCTAATTAAGCAGCCCCAATACTTAAGCGTATTCATGCACTATCTATTGTCCAATAGTGATCCAGCCTGCATTGTTAGAAATTATTATTATTATTAATTTATTATTAATTATTATTAATATTATTATTAATTATTAATATAATAATAATTATTAATTATTTCTAGTTGTAGGTGTGGTTTTTTGATAGTAGCATTTCCTTATCACAATCTTCATCATCATCATTTTTGTAACTTTTTCAGTTCCTCTACTTAATCACCTCAATGGTTTTGAACGGCCACAACAACAAAAAGACGCCACCAAAAAAGGAGCAGCAGTTGCAGCAGCTTCATCATCTACTTCCTTCATTGCATTATTCCATATACTGTACATTCGTACAGGAGCGAGCCGTGTGTAGTTGTTATCTGTTGTTGTTGTTGCTACGATTGATACTTCTACTGCTACCACTACTACTTCTACTATAACAACTACATAAACATCATCCACTTCCTTCTTTGCATTCTTCTTTATACTGTATATTCCTCCAGGAGAGAGCTTTATCTTTCTGTTGTTTGTTTTGTTAATGTTGTTGTTGTTGATGTTGTTGTTGTTGTTATACTACTATTACTGCTGCTACTACTACTGCTACTATTTCTGCTTTCAATAAAAATGCCATCAATTTTTGTTGTCTCATGCCGTACGTGTTGTACTCGTTGTTGTTAATGACGTCATCATATAATAATAATAATAATAATAATAATAGTAATAATAATAATAATAATTATAAGTATAATAGTAATAATAATAAATCTTGATTATAATATTATTCATAATTACGATTATTATCATTTCAATTCCGCCATCATTAACAATCACCAGCCTTTAGAAGTGATGCTACCGGAACGAATCACATCAAAGTCAGCCAGTCTAATTAGTAACCACCAAGACAATAATAACAATAATAATAAATCGAAAGCGAAACCAAATAATTTGTCAGCTATTTATGATCTTTTGAGCGAATTGAACGGCGAGGCCTTTTCGGTGGTGGAGGAACAGTTAGCTGAGTTCAGGGCGATTAGGGAATTAGGTGGGTGGGGCCTGTGAATGAATGAAGGAATGAATTAAGGAATGAATGAATGAATGAACGGACGAATGAATACATTGATGGATAGATAGGTGAATAGACGAGCGAAAGATGAAAAATCTATAACAAAAGTAATCACTATTGAATCAACATCAGTTTTTCTACGTACTATCAGTTTTAAAATTATTTATAGCCGGTGTTTTTTCTTTCATTTATTCAGTCATTCATTCATCCATTCATTCGTTCATTCATTCGTCTACCACTTCCTCCTTACTAATTAGGATTAGGGAATTTTTACGGGGATAGAGATGTTCGCCAGGGAATGGATTGCCAGTCAGTGGTGAAAGTCGTTGAGAAACTACTGCTACCACATTTCTTGCGATACGCGTTAGTAGTAGTCGTAGTAGTAGAAGTAGTTGTAGAAGTAGTAGTTGTAGTAGTGGCAGTAGTAGTAGTAGTAGTAGTAGTCATTCATCGTCATCATTATCATAACAGAAAGGATGATCAAAGTTCGACGAGCCTCTGCCTGGCATCCTGCCTGCAAACTTACTTCAAATCGATCAAATTCATCCCGACCACCACCACCACACCGTCGTCATCATCGTCGTCGTCCGTGACGTCATTATTTTCGTCGACCGTGACGTCACCGGCAGCGCTGTCCAAGGCGATGTCCCTGACGTCATCGTCAGCGTCACTATCCTTACATCACAAAAGAACTTCGTCGTTGTCTTTGCTTCTCTCCGGTGATAACAATAATAATAACAATAATAATAACAACAATAATAATAATAATAAAAACAATAGTAATAAGAAGAGCAAAGGGAAGAACAATAAGAATACTAGCTGTAGTTTAGATTCCGCCGTTAATAATAATAAAAATAATAATAGTAATAAAAATAGTAGTATAAGTAATAATAATAATAATAATAGCAATTATGAAGAGTATTTTAAGATAATCAATAATTTGCCGACGTTCAAGTGTTTCGAAAAGTCGTCATCATCTTCGTCTTCGTCAACATCGTTATTTTTTTCTTTCGGTAAGAGCAATAGCAGTAAAGACCAAGTAAAAGTTGGTTTATTTGATGGAAGTTGTTATTTTTTGCTTATGATTCATTCATTCACTTGTTCTATAATTCGTTCATTAATTCATCTTTTATTTGTTTATTGGTTTTCGTTCATTCATTCGGTCATATTTTGTTTTTTTCTTTTTTGGGTCACATATTCGTACATTCAGTCGTTCGATCACTTATTCACTCACACATTTACTCATTCATTTATTCATTCACCCACTCCTCCATTCATTCACTCATTCATTCACTCATTCATTCATTTATGGTGCGCAGATTTCTTTAATAAATGACCATCACATGGTGTTGACGAGTTACGATACAGAGACGCGTTGCAGTTTTTGCAAACTTCTGTTATGTGATGTCGGAGATTTTGGATACCACTGTCAGAGTTAGTTGGTTCATTCATTCATTCGTCCATTTATTCATTCATTTGTTCATTCATCTCTTCAATTGATGTTCGTCCATTCGTTCGTTGCTAATTATTAAACAGAATGTAACAAAGACTACCACAGAATCTGCCTAGCGCAGCCGGAAGCCAACTGCAGCTGCATAAACCGGAAAGAGAAAGATCCGACAAAAGATTCTAAAAACAAAAAAGATAAAAACGCCAGCAATAATAATTCTATTAATAGTAATAGTAATAATATGGCTGATAATAATAGTTATAACTTCTCTATGATCACTCAGGGTTATTATTTTTGAAATTTTATTATAAGATTTGGTAGTAGTAGAAGGTAGCAGCAGCAGCAGAAGTAGCTGCAAATTATAGTAGAAGTAGTAGCAGTTGTGGCGGCCGTATTAGCGACAGTATTAGCATCGTTATTATTATTATTATTCATATTTAGGACCACTGATGAACGCCGATAAATGCTTCGACCTGAAGATGTCTAGTAGCACGAAATATAAAGGACTTCAATCTCTCAATTACATCGGTCGGTTTACATTAATAATAATAACTATAATAATAACTATAATACTTATTGTTATTATTATATTATTATAATTAATTTATTATATTATTATTATTATTAATTTATTATATTATTATTATTATTATTACTTTGTTGTTATTGAAAAATCAGCGCAAGACATTCCAGAGGAAAAGATTGATTATGCAATTTTCGAAAACGCGTCTACTACTACTGCTGCTGCTGCTGCTACTACTACTACTACTACTACTACTACTACACCTACCACTACTACTACTATTAATAATAAGAATAATAATAACAAGAATAATAACGACAAGAACACAAATATTAATAATAATAAGAAGGATAATATCTGTGTTAATAAAAATGGATATAGTAGTAGCGGCAGAACGTCGTCAGAAGCGCTTCAGTCGTCGTCTTCGTCGTTGTCGTTATTCACATGCAACAACAACAACAATACTAATAATAATAATGTAGGTTATAATATTCTTAATAATAATAATAAAGAACCGTTCTTGTATCCAAGCGAAGATTTAGGCAAAAATTTGCTACTATTACCATCACCGGCGTCTTCTTCGTCATCATTATCATCACCTCCGCTACCATCATCATCGTCGTCGTCATCAGCAACAACAACAAAATCAACGTCACCATCATCAACAACAACAACATCGTCAACTAAAACGTCATCATCATCAAAACCACCGCCAGTCCCGCCAAAACCATCATCATCATCATCATCATCGTCGTCGTCGTCATCAACTTTTATCTTTTTGGACGCCCTGAGGAAAGCAAATTTGGGTAGTCGTGAACTGGAGAAGTTAAACATTATAAACGGTTGGTTGCTATTATTGTTATTATTATTTATTATTATTAACTCGCATCTTGATATCCTGTGCTTTTGGCCGAATAAATTATTTTTCAATTCAATTCAAATTATTATTATTATTAATGAACGAAAAAGGAATGAATGAACGAACGAACGAATGAATGAATAATTGTAATAAATAAATATATAATTAAAAAAAAATGAATAATTTTCCCAGAGCTGATAACGACCCAGGCAACGCACGTACGCTTTTTGAAGATCTTGAACAACGTCTTCTTCGTCCCTATGAGCAAAAAATTTGACCAGCGAATCACCTACCTCCTTTTTCCTAATCTCACTGACGTCATCACCGTTCACGGTCGGTTGGGGGATGATTATTTAGGATCTTTTTTAGGGATGTGCCGTTCTGTGGCTGCGGTTGATTGCACCTGAAAATGGGCTATTCAATTGTTGTTGTTGTTGTATAGTTTATATTTTTTTCCGAATATCAGTGACGGTTGGGCGGAGCTGGGTTGGGCATCATCATTACTATTATTATTACTATTACTATTATTATTATTATTTATTATCATTATTTATTTTAGAGTGCCTGCTGAACGATTTGAAGGCATTGAAGACAGTTGAGTCCGGGAAACTTACTAGGGAATTAGGACTCATATTGACGAAGCACGTTGGTGACGATGGCGACGATGATGACGACGACGATTCACCATCTATTCATTCATTCATCTATTCATTCATTCATCCATTCATTCATTCATTCATCCATTCATTCATTCGTTCACTCGAACATTCGCCTATCTACTCATCCATTAATTTATTAATTCATAAATTCATTCAATACATTCATTTATATGTCGATTCGTTTATCATTCATTCATTCATTCATTCATTCATTCATTCATTCGTTCATTCATCCATTCATTCATTCATTCATCTATTCATTCATTCATTCATTCGTTCGTTAGTTTTCGGAACCGAACGCTGATAATATCAAGTACATATTCTCAATGTTCTGCCTGAGGCAGGGCTACGCATTGGACGTTTTGAGGGCAGGGCAGAAAAGAGATCCACACTTCAATGCATTCTTGCAAGTTAGTGGATGCATGGATGAATGAATTAGTGGATGCATGGATGAATGAATTAGTTGATGCATGGATGAATGAATTAGTGGATGCATGGATGGATGAATTAATTAATGAATTAATTAGTTGATAGATTGATGAAAGAAAGAATTGATGGATGGATGGGTGGATGGTCAGATGAAATGAATGAATGGATAATGAAAACAACAATAACACAACACATTAACAACAACAACAACAACTGATACTGATAGTTATAATAATAATTATAATGATAATAATGTTAGGAGGCCCTCTCGAATGCACTGTGTGAGAGATTGGAGCTGAAGGACATGCTGCCGTGCGTCATGCAGAGGATCACAAAATATCCACTATTAATCGAGAAATTATGCAAATACGCCGACGACGATAACGCCACTGCTGCTACTTCCACTACTACTCCCACCACTACTACTCCTACCACTACTACTACTACTTATAAAAATAATAGCAGTAGTAGCAGTATTTCTACCAAAACCAGTAGCAGCAGTGATAGTAGTAGTTGCAGTAGTAATGCTACGATAACCGCCGATTCTTCGAGTATTACCGACGGGCCGAAAAGCGGATCGAGTAGCGATAGAGCCGATACTAATGGCGGTAAAAATATGCTGCTAGAGGTTTTAATTCTGGTTAAGGACATAACGAATTACGTCAACTTGTCTGTAGAACGCTACGAAGCTTGGCAGAGGCTACAGAAGTTGCAGCTGCAGATGGTGAAAGTTCCCGTGGATGAGAGTAGCGAGAATTCGTTGCCCTATTTTGAGTTGTTTAATGTCAGTTTGTGTGTATGTGTGTGTGTCTGTGGGTTTGTTTGTGTGTGTGGTGTGCGTGTGCGCGTGTGTGGTGTTTGTTTATGTTTGTGTGCGTTGTATACGTGTGTATGTGTGCGTGTGTGTGTTTGTGTGTGTGTTTGTATGTTTCGATTGAATGTAATAAATACCTTTGTCATAAATACGATCGTTTCTTGACGAATTTTATCCATTAAACCAGAGCTTGAAACTGACTGATTACAAATTGATACACGAGGGCCCTTTGGAATGGGCGGTTACGACGTCGAAACGCATCTCAGTGCAACTTGTCTTGCTGGATAGCTTGCTAGTAGTGCTGCAGAAGAAAGTTGGAAACTCAGAAACTGTGACGGGGAAAAAAAATTCTCCAACTACCCTCTCCACCGCCATTAAAAAATCAGCTACGATTATTTCTACCACCAAAACTACCACATTTAACAGCAATACTGCCACATATAGCGTTAATAATAGCAGTAACTCGAGTAGCAGTAATAATGCTACCGGTACAACTGCACCGAATAAGTCGAATACTTGCGAGTATTTGCTATCGTACCGAACGAATTTGATAACTGCCGGTAAGGAAGACACCAGAACTACGCACAGCCCTGTTTTGAAATTATCCGATGTCTTTGTTAAGCCCGTTGCTACTGGTAACTGCTGAATTCGGTTTTTTTTTCTGGCGTGATGGTAGAATGATTGAGGCGTTGCCTGGCTGTGCTGTGGCAGACCGGGTTCGACTGCAAACAGATCCCCGCCTGTCATTTGCTGTTATGTATGATTGATTCACGTGTTGTTGGTGAATTCACAATAATAATAGTAATATAATTTTAATTAACTAGTCAGTGTATCAAGTTAATTATAATTATATTATGTTGTGTATTTATTTAAATATATATTTTTGTTTATTTATTTAAAATAATTACTTATGTAACATTAATATGTTATATTGATTTTTTTCTCTATAAGATGCAAACGCATTTTTCGTCCTGTGTTCACTGAGTTGGCGCCCACAGATGTATCACCTCGTTGCTTCTAATGTGGTCGAAAAAAATCGGTGATAGTGTTTATCTCTTCATTAATTAATTCATTCATTCATTCACTCATTCACCCTTTTATTCGTTCACTACTACATAAGTTCATGCATGCATTCGTTCATGCATATTTTAGTTAACGAATCTCTCTCCACTCATCCATCTCTCCACCCATTAATTCATTTATTAATTCATTCATTCATTTATTCATTCATTCATTTATTCATTCATTCATTTATTCATTCATTCATTCATTCATTCATCAATTCATTCATTCACACATTCGATCGATTGATCAGATGGTGCGAGTTGATAACAAACGCTCGTGACCAGTACTTGGAGCGTAACAAACAGTATGACCCTTCATTCTACTTTGGATTCGGCACGAAGAGGTAATAGTTATAATAATTATTATATTATAATTATTAATTATGGTCATAATTTTTAATCATGTGGTAGAAGTGTGCGTGTGTTGCGTGTGTGTGTGTGTGTGTGTGTGTGTGTGTGTATGTGTGTGTGTGTGTGTGTGTGTGTGTGTGTGTGTGTGTGTGTGTGTGTGTGTACATATTACGTGTTTATTTTCTGCTATTCTGTTTCTTCTTGTTTTTAAAAATTCAGATACGCTGACAGCAACAACAACAACATCAACAACAACAACAAAATCAAAAGAGCGAAAATAACTGAATCGTTATTTGATGACCCAGCCCTAAACAACAACAACAATAATAATAATAACAGCAACAACAACAATAATAGCAACATCAATAGTAATGAAACTAGCAACAATAACAGCAATCATAACAATGATGTCATCAACAACAACACTAGCAACAAAAATAACGGCATCGATAACAACAATAACGTCCAAAACATCGGCATTAAAATGCCCCACAATAAAACATCAACAACAATAGCAACAACAACGACGTCATCAACAACAACAACAATGACGTCATCAACAACAACAACATCAACTCAAGAACTGTACGATATGTTGTTAGATTTCAATGGTTTCGTTCTTGCACTGGGAGATGCCTTTACTGATGGTACATTCATTCATTCATTCCATTCATTCATTTATTCATCCATTCATCCATTTTTTCATTCATTCATGCATTGAATGAAGTAAAATTGAATGATTGAATGAACGCTGATTTAAACGAAATAATAAACGTATGCATTGACATTGAAGAACGAACGAATGAGTGAATGAACTACTGCATGAATGAATTAATGAACGAATGAATGAATGAATGGACGAATGAATGAATGAATGAATGCATGGATGAATTATTGCATGAATGAATAAAGGACTAGACGAAATGTTTAATACAAATTTATTTGAAAATGTTACTGCTAGTATATTGATATTTCCTCTCGTATAAATAGCAGAAATATAATGACTAACTAAACCAAACTAAACTATTCTAGGATCGTCGCTGTCCCCAGCAGTCCTTCCATCATCATCATCACCTCCACCATTGACGTCATCATCACCATCATCATCAACCTTGTTATCATCATCATCATCAGCAGCAGCATCGCCACCATCACCGTCATCAACGTTGTTATCATCATCTTCCTTATCTCCGTCAAACTCCATGATGACGAGTAGAGAGTTACTTGACTGGAGCAATAGGCTGTACGGAAGATTGCAATATTTTCTGGTTGGTTGGTTGATTGGTTGGTTGGTTTGTTGACTGGTTGGTTGATTGGTTGGTTGGTTTGTTGGTTGGTTGGTTGATTGGTTAGTTTGTTGGCTGGCTGGTTGGTTGGCCGGTTCGTTGATTTCTCTGTAGCCTATAATTAACATAATTTATGAGCGAACGTATGAAACTAGATTGATTATGCACCAAATATTTTTTTAGTTGTTGATGTAGATAATGAGCCAGCAGCGTCCCTACACTAACTACATCAGTGTTGTCCGTGGTGTCGGTACGAGTATCGATCGAATTTCCTATCACCGACACTTTTTTGACCGAAAAATACCGATACTCAACCGATACCATCAATACTTCTGAACTTTCTGGATATATTTGTATTAATGGTTATTTCAATTTCCAAAATTCGGTGCGTTTTCAAAGTGGTAAATTTGGAATTTAAGAGAAACTTTTGCCGGATTGTGAATGTTTTTTTTAAACATGTTTTGCCACCGCAGTCCTTGATACTCTGAAACGTTCCTCTTCTTCTTTTCATTGGTTTAAACGACTTCAAAAGACTGTTAAATCTTTTTCACTTAACAAATTTTTCCGTCTATTCAAAGTTTAGCGCCTTATAAATATTTATTTTTTTTTAATTCCAGGATTCATTTAGCAGAGATAACGATAGCAGGGGCAAAAATGAAAGCAAGGATGGCAACAACAACAACGATCACAACAACAACAATAATAATAATAGCGATATCAATGATGATGATTATGATTACGATAATGAAGGTGATGCTGATGATGATAATAATAATAATGATGATGATAATAATGATAGTAGTAATAACGATGATGATGTTGTTGATGTTGATGACGATGACGTCACGATGAATTTGAATTGCACTGCCAATGAGTGTGTGTGTGAAGTTGATGGCAATTTTACTTATAAGTTATAAACGTTTAATTGATAGTAATTCAGTGCGTCTGTGCATGTATGTGTATGTATATGTGCATGTATGTGTTGTGTGTGTGTATGTAAGTATGTATGTGTGTGTGTATGTAAGACCTTTCGTTGATTAACTAGCAATTGATGGGGCTATGATCATTGTCAGGTTCTGCTATACTCTGTGTTGTTAGGTCAGGCAGAGAAAGGTTATTTAAAGCCTCATCAAGTATACAGAAAGAATTAAATTTTTGAAGCAGAACCGATATATATGTTCTTTAATGTAGTTTTTATCTAAAGAGTTTCCTGATATTAAGATAATTTTATTAATAAGTTCTTTTAAAAATAGATGGTTATTGTTGTCGGTTTGTCCGAAGGTTTCGATGCCTACTGGTTGAAAGATTTTAGAGTCGTTGAGAGTAGCATACTTAGGCAGTTTTTGGTCGTGTGTTTTAAAATTTGCGTTTCTTTATCAATGGTTCCAAACTATTCCATGTATGTATGTTTGTATGTATGTTTGTTTGTATGTTTGTTTGTATGTGTGTGTGTACATTTCTACTTTAATAATCTGGTAGTTAAATTTATCTTCTTCATTTAACCTATGTTGTTTTTTAATAAAACAATTTTATTGAGTTATTCACTAATAAGGATAATAATAATAATAACATTAATAGTAATTAATTATTATATTCTAATTTTTTGCTAATCCCGGTTAGACACGTCATACAAATAAAAAAATTCTTGCATACATGCATACACATATATATACATACAAACAAACAAACATAAACACACATACATACATACAAGGTCTTCAGCTTTTTAACAAATAATTTTTTTCTAGTTTTCTTTCATATTTTAATAAATTATTTTTAAATTTACTGTTTTGTCGGTTTGTTGCATGCATATATATACATATATACATCTATATATATATATATATTAAATAATATGTTATTAGTATTAGGTATATGAGAACGAATCCTACAGAGTAATTCCAATCTCAAAACTCTGTGATAAAAAATAAATATCCTTAGTTCGTGCCATAAAAATATTACGGTTGTCCTTTTGGTTTTCGTCAACCTAGCACATCTCTACATTTGTAATATTCCGGCATTTTCTAGAGAATTCGTTACTTTCTCTCTGACGTTATCTTGTTATTAATTGTGTTTTCTCGCGTTTCTCGTACGTAAATCGTTAAATTAGTAAATTTTCGAGACGTTTGATTAAAATTTATTGAAAAGGTAACTTTAAATTATTTTAAAGTATGTCCGTATCAACTAGCGTGCTCAGATTTCTTTTTTGTTTGTAGCTCTGAGTATGAGTGTGCAGTTTTTTAACTTCCATTTTCTAATTATCTATTTTATCTCTATTTTAGAATCCGTACCCTCCTACATCCGTAATCAACAATAATGGTCAAAGAAACTGGTTATTATGATTTGTTGGGCGTCAAACCAAACGCTACTCCTGATGAACTCAAAAAAGCCTACAGAAAATTGGCACTCAAATATCATCCAGATAAAAATCCTAACGAAGGGGAAAAGGTTAAAATGATAATAACAACTTTTTTTAGTTTTTTTTACTCACCATTATATTACATTGATTAATTTAAATATTTTTTGATAATTACTTTTATCAAATGTTTCATTAACAATTCAGTTCAAAGCGATATCTCAAGCATATGAAGTGCTTGCTGATCCTAAAAAACGTGATTTGTACGATCGTGGAGGTGAGCAAGCCATAAAAGAGGGAGGTGTAGCCAGTGAAATGCACAACCCTATGGACATATTTGATATGTTTTTTGGTGGTGGAAGACGGGGAAGATCAGGGCCTCCAAAGGGAAAAGACGTTGTTCATCAGATCAAAGTAACTCTTGAGGAATTGTACAATGGTTCAACTAGAAAGCTTTCTTTACAAAAAAACATCATCTGCCCAAAATGTGAAGGTCGTGGTGGCAAAGCAGGTTCTGTAGAGAAGTGTGCCAATTGTCGTGGTACTGGTATGCAGACTCGTATTCAACAACTAGCCCCAGGTTTCATGCAACAAATACAATCTGTCTGTGTCGAATGTCAAGGACAGGGAGAAAAAATTGCAGCAAAAGATAGGTGCAAAGAATGTCAAGGCAAAAAAATTATTAGAGAAAAGAAGATTCTTGAAATCCATGTTGACAAAGGTTCGTTATGCGAAATTCAATTGTATCTTAGATAAGGTATTATTCTCAAAGATATAATATTTATTTCCCATTGTAGGTATGAAAGATGGCCAACAAATTAGATTCAGTGGTGAAGGAGATCAAGAACCTGGTCTTGAACCTGGGGACATAGTTGTCATATTAGATGAATCTGAACATCCTGTTTTTCGTCGTATACATTCTGACTTGACCATGAAGATGGAAATAAACCTGACAGAAGCCCTGTGTGGATTTCAAAAAACTATAAAAACACTGGATGACAGATGTCTCGTTATCACATCTCTACCTGGTGAGGTTATCAAACATGATGAGATGAAGAGCATCCTTAATGAGGGCATGCCATTCTACAAAAATCCCATGGAGAAGGGCAGGCTGATTGTACATTTTCAGGTTAAATTTCCAGAAAATAACTGGATCACTGGTGAAAAGTTGGTCGAATTGGAGAAATTGCTTCCACACCGTGTAGAGTCCATAATTCCTGATCATGCTGAAGAGTGCGTTCTTCATAAATTTGACCCTGCGACCAACAGAGCTGGTATGAATGGCAGACAGGGAGAAGCCTATGACTCAGATGATGAAAGCAGTGGACATCACGGAGGTCAAAGAGTTCAATGTGCATCTCAATAAATTTGCTCTTTTAGGTCATCTGTAAATGCTTATTATTATTATCATTTTTTACATTCTCATTATTGTGTTTTTTATTTCGTTTTTAATGTGAGCAGAACCATTAATGTTATATATTTGTTTGGATTTACGACATTGTCATATCGGATGAATTCTATAGGGTCATTTGTGATGGAAGTTGTGTGATTCACTCTTTACTTTAATATTTCATCAGTTTAGTTATAAATACTTTTAACGAATTATTATTGCAGATTATATAGAAATTGTTACATTTGCTGTTATTATGTTGTCAGCTTGTGTTTATAATATGGCTGATGACATGCTATGTAACGTTTTTGATGTGTAAATCAATCATTATGGTACTCAATATGTCTATCATAAGTTTCACTAGCAACAATTTGTTACTAATTATGATGTTATCGTGCATATGTTTTACGTGTACAATATATATGGTATATACTTGATGTGTATATATGTATTTATTACGGTAATCGCATATATGCTTTTGGTTGAATTATACAATGAATAGTTTTCACTAATTCTCATCCAGCGTTCTTTGGTATTACCTACCTAATTTTTTTTACAATCCTAAGAACCAATCCTTATTTTGACTTTTAAAATTCCAGTGCGTAGCGTATTTATCTTCCATGTTCTTTGATATTTTATCTCGAAATTCTTCTTTCTCCTCCCTTATCTCTTCAGGCATTGACAACCATCGACCTCCATAAACCCGATCTTTGACACTTTGTAGTAGTTGAAATGTGGTGATGTTCAACAAGTGATACAGGACTTCACGAATGCTATTCGCTGTTGACCGCGATCTCTTTTTCCTTGAAATTAAGTAACCGAATTCGAATTTCTAACCACGTCGAGTTTGCAAATGGTGGGTTTGCGAGATGTCCGTCGGCTCGATGGCTTTAGCCACGAACGGCGTATTTGTATGATGTATTTTCTTTTATTAATTATTTGTGCTGGTTGTTTAATGATTTTTTGTCTAAAAAATTTTTTAATTTGTCCATTAAATTTGATCTATAGTTGAAAACGTGCGGTTATATACATAGAGTTTCTATTTGTGTGATATATATATACGATACTCAAAGGCCCGTTGCTTGTTTCAAATTTCGGCCATTAGTTGTCTCGTTTCCGCTTTTGTCGATTTGTATTTTCTGCCGATATTCACTCAAAGTTTTTGTTTTGAAATGTCGGACGCAGCTGATTCTGAGTAAATATGAATTTATTCTTAAATTTAAATTTTCAATCAGATTTTTAAAAAATTTTATGATTTAGCTCGATTTATATTAACATCGCACTTTTTTTGATTAAACCCCTATCAAACGTTTAGTTTTAACTACATTTTTCGTTGAATAATTTTAATAATTTTTATTTACACTATTTTGATCTACTAATATTAATCAATTATTCACAGTACGGATAGTAAAGATATCTTAAACAGGGCGGTCCCACCGTCTAACATGGTATCGAAGACCATTCCCGGCCGTCCCATTGCACGGTTGTTTTGCAAGAACAGATTTGAATTTCTAATCAACAAGACGAGAGTTCTTGTCGGTCGATCCGGTGGGGACATGAAAGGAAACAATAATTTAGAAGTTGACATTAGTATTGATGGCTGTTCGTTGTACATCAGCAGAAGACATTTTGATATCTTTACGTCAGATTGTGTCAAGTTTTTTGTTTCTGTTTATAGTAAAAATGGCCTATTTGTTAATGGATTGTTTCTAAGAAGAGGCAGTGCTGCATTCCAACTAAAAAATCAGTCAGTAATGTTTTTGTTCTACTTAGTCAATTTTTTCAATTAATTAATAAAGTTATATAATTTTCTATATAAAAAATTAAGGAAAAATAAACATTTTATTAGAACAATCAAATTGTTGATTTGTTTTTAAAATTTATCAAAAACCAACTTAATTTTTGACTCATTTATCTTTTGTAGATCTCGCCTCCGATTTCCAAAGACTGATTTAAAGATACTATTCCAAATATTCACTCAGGAGAATGAGCCTGGGATTGAACCCGGTTCTGTCAGTCATGATCTTATCTCTAAAGAGGAAAACGGTCGCGGGGATGCCGATCAGTTTGAAGATAAACTGCCAACAACTTTGCAAACTTATAAGTCAGTTTATGTTTTAATTTTTAATGCCAAATTTCATTTTAATTCTATTGAAAATATTTCTCACATTTTGTTTTAGCTCAGATTGTTATGTTTAACATTAGTCTGGTTATTAATGTTGGATACAATTTTGAAATTTTTATGTTGTGACTTACTTTTGCTTTCTCTCTTTTATCCCATATTCAGTGACATGTACCAACAGCAACATCAGCAGCAACAACCATATCAGCTGGGTCAGCAGACTTCACCAGGCCACCACCAACAACAATTAATATCCCCCATGAACAGTCCAGACAAAAACCAAAACAACCCATTCGCAGCCAATGCAGCACTCAACTCCAAACTTGAGCGAGAAGTCTTCAAACAGCAATCATCACAACATATTCAACAGCAACAACTCCCGGCTGTCCTAAATAATCCCAACTCGAACCTTAACCCCAGCAACCCTAAAAAGAGAAAATTCACTGAAATGCCTGAGTCTATGGCCTCTAATCATCAGCAGCTCTCACAGGACTGGGGTTCGAGAGGAGATTATTCAGACGGTCGAAAACCGCCATTTAGTTACAGCCAGCTGATAGCTCAGGCTATTTTTAGCACTCCGGATCACATGCTTTGCTTGAATGACATTTACATGTTCATTACTAAGACCTACCCGTTTTATAGACCCGAGGAAAAGGGCTGGCAGGTTGGTTTGGTGTCATTTTTTAATTTTTTTTGTTCAGGATTTTTTATTTGTACTTGAATTTTGTTTGTTTGTCTGCGTGTTTATTTCTATTTTTTGTTCAACATTTTAATTTTTTGAATAGTTCTAATCAAATTTTACAATTTTCAATAGAACTCTATAAGGCATAACCTGTCACTCAGTAAGAGTTTTGTTCGTATGCCAAGAGCCAATGATGAAGGTTTGTTTGTTGGTTGGTTAACTTAGCGATTGCTTAGTTGTGTAGTAATTGACTGGTTGATATTTTAAGTTGCGTGGTTGATTGATTCGTGGATGATGCATTGAATAAATTTTTGATTACCATTAATTTCAGGTAAAGGATCTCTCTGGACCATACAGTACAATGACAAACAAAATATGATGAAGACAGCTTACCGACCTCGAGGGACAAGGGATAAATATAATCACCATCATCATCAACCGCAGCAGCAGCAACAGCAGTCCGGGTCGACACCTGCGAGAGTTAGGATGCTGACTGAATCTATGTCAAGGTTTGTTTGTTTTGTGGTCGTTTGAATGTCTTTGGTTTTGTTCGTTTTGTTTCGTATATTTGTTTTTGGTCGTTTAGTTGATTTTTTATGTTTTGTTTGTGTTTGTTCGTTGCTTGTTTTGTTGTTGTGATGTGATCTATTTGTGGTTCTAATATGCTATTTGAGGTTGTTCATGTGTAAAGTGTATTTATCATACCTGGAAATATGAAATCATCATTCATTCATTCATTTCCCTCAGGTTCACTCACTCAATATTTGTCAATTCTTTCATTCATTCATTCAATAATCTAACATTTTATCAATCAATCCATTCAATCATTTGTCCATCTATCCATCCCGACAACAGTGTCGGGGACAGTGAAGATAGTCAGGATATGTACCAGAACGAGGATGAAGAGGCAGCCAACAGCATTGCCCTTGCTGGGGTTCAGGTGGCCTCGGAAGGTTTCACCTTTGCTGTTGGAGATCAGTTTGGGGATGGCGACTGTTAGTGGGCATTTTGTTTGCTCTCGTTGATTGACTTACTAATTGATTGATTAATTAATTGATTGATTGACTAGTTGATTAATTGGTTTATTGATTAACTGAGTTGTCAATTGACTGGCTGTTCAATTGATTGATCAACTGATTGTCTGATTATTCAGTTGATTGAATGATTTTCTTGCAAACAGCGGCCGACCAGTTAGGCAAACCGACTCAGGCAGCCATCCTACAGTCAAGCTTTGCCAATCCTATGCAAATATTTATGCAGCCGGATAGAAGAGGTCTAATCAGTCAGCAGCAGCAGCAGCAACAGCTGCAGCAGCAACTACAACAACAACAGCAGCAGCAACAACAAATTAGTCTTGGTCAATTGCATAGGGTTAGTTTTGTTATGCTATGATGATAATGCGAATGAATGATTCTGTTTTTTATTCATTTTCGTTTAAAAGCCTTATAAACATCATCATGATTCTAGCTGACATAATGATTTTAAAGTTTTGATATCGATAGATAAATGAATGAATAAAATTCCCTAATCTTCCTTCCATGCATTCTCCTTGCAGGCAAATATATCTGGCTCAGGTGGATCAGTACAAGTTGTGAGATTGACAGTGAACCCAAACACAGATGCCATCAGCAGCAGCATCTCCAATACGGTAACGACGACACCATTTGGATCATTCCAGAAGGTCGAACAAGATGCCACCAACACCACTACGACGGGAGCGACAAACACAACGTGGCATCAACAACAACAGCCACAGCAGATATTCATTCAGCAGCAGCAACAGCAGCCACAGCAAATTAGAATCCAACAGCAGCAGGTCACCACTGGCACAGGACAGAGAATCATCATACTGAGACCGGCCCAACAGCAGCAACAACAACAACAACAACTCTCAACTGACTCTACATCAACAACAACAACAAGCCAGCCAACGTTAATTCAACAACAACCAAAAAAAATTATCCTAGCCAGTGGTTCTAATTTATCCATGCTTAACGGGGCTAACAACGCTAATAGCAATACAATACAGCAAAGAATAATATTTTCTCAACAGGCTCAGCAACTGCAGCCACTAGTTCAACACAACAGCAGCAATGATGTTGATGAGTTGAATGATCAGATCTTGCAGGGCTCTGGCCTAGATGAGGATACTGAACAACAACCACAACAACAACAACAGAATCAACAACAGCAGCAACAAACTTTGCAGTTTGAAATGTTGACATTCGAGCAACAACAACAGCTTCTGTTGGAATTACAAAAGCAACAGCAACAACAGGAAGATAACAATGACCAGCAACAACAACTTCAACAAGATGACACCACCACCAACAACAACAACAGCTTAGATACAGAACTACAACAACAACAAAAACATAGTGAGAATGAACATCAAAATGATACTGACAACTCTGACCAGCAACAACAACAACAATCTCATTCCACCATTAAAGTTGATGCTGATGATGCTATGGATACCAATGATAATGATCACAATACTGATACTAATGATAATGAATAACAATAGTGAATAAATTGTTTTCTTTGATTTATTAATGAAATATATTATTGTTAATTGTTGTTTTTTTTTTCAATTTATCACATGTGCGTCTGTATGTATGCCATGTACGTATGTATGTATGCCATGTATGTATGTACATACAAGTATGTATGCCATGTCTGTATGTATGCCATGCATGTATATGTATACGTACGTATGCATACAAAACCTTTTTAGAAAAATTTTGTCTACAGCATTTAGTTGACATTTGTAAAGAGAATTTTCACAGATTTTCATGCTATTGAAAATATTTATAAAAAAGTTTTGAATTTACAGTAGAGTATTAAATTTGATAAGGAACGTATCATTATATATATATATATAGAGAGAGAGAGAGAGAGAGAGAGAGAAAGAGGGTGTGTAAAAGCATATAAGTATATGTGTATATATATATGTATATATGTGTATATTTATATATATATATTTATATTTTATATATATATATGTGCGTGTGTGTGTGTGTGTTTTGAATTAGGTACATTTTAATTAAATGTGGGAATGTTTTTTTTTATATATATATCTTACTCATTTATTTTCTTCTAATTATTACTATCATTATTATAAGTAATGTAATTTATTTCTAATTTATTATAATTTATTGCTAATTATTATTTCGTCATGAAGGAAAGTACTGAATTATTAGTAATGTTCACAGTTAAATATATTTTCTGTGCCTGGCTTAATGTTGTTAATTATCACCAGCAGTCTGACTGCTTAAACATGCTGGTCAATCATTCAATTAATTGATGAAATCTTTAATTAAGTAATTAATTTAATTTATTAATCCGATAGATTTTAATTGAATTATTCAATTTGTTATATGTATATATTTATGTAAATATATATAAATATAAATATACATATATAATGTATGTATATATACGATGATTTATTTCTAATGTAATTATCTGCTGTAGTTAGTGTGAGTGTTAATTAGTTTATTTCAAATAAATATACTGAAATTTGTTCATATTATTATTATTTAAGGTTATCTTCCTTTGTAAATTTCATGTTCAAAGTCTTCTTTTAATATTGAAAAATATTTGTTCGTTCATTCATTCATTCATTCATTCAATCGATCATTCATTTTCCATTTGTACACATTTGGCCTCACTTAGACCCCCCAAAAAAGATTACAAATTATATTTTGTTGTTTTTGTTTCAATTGTTCATTCAAAAAGACGGTTTGTTATGTTATTTCATTGTTACCTTCTTATATACATGTATAGATAAGATACATGATACCCATGGATATATATATATATATATATATCCATGATGATATCATTTACTGATGGTTATATATATATATATATATATATATATATATATATTAATATATTTGATATATCATTATTATTTATTGTTAATATTATGGTAGTTAATAATTTTTTAATGTTATATATATATGTGTGTGTATAAATGCTTGTAAACATGGTTATATATATGTATATATATATATGTATATATATATGCTTATATATATTATATATACGTAAAAAATTTGTTTTGTCGATATAGAATGTTAGTTTGTTCGATTCGTTTGATGCGTTTCTCACGGGTTTAGACCATTTTCCTAATTCAAGTTCTGTCTTCTTTAGAAGTAAGCGGAAATTCACTTTTAAACCGTTGTCATAGTAATCTATCGAGATGGCTTCTGACTCTTATGAACAGGTATCCTGATTAGATTAATTTTGATTGGGAATAATTTTTTTTCGTCGTTGCTTGTTGATTTAATTTAATGAGGCTGTTTTTATAACTGACGTTTTTACACCTTTAGAATTTAGTTAGAGAAATTTTTTTTTATTTTTTAAACTTTTTGTAATTTTTAAAACAAATTTCATCATTATATTATAAGATATGATATTATTGTTTTAAATGATATGATTATTTTATAAAATTATTTTTATTATTTATTATATCTTTGTAATATGATTTTATCAATCCTCCAAGCTACTGCAAACTGTCAACGAAGAGCTCGAACTAGAGAGTGCCTTAAGAGGACCAAGTGCTGCTGATGCTGAAAGAAAAGATGATAATATTTATAATTATAATAATAATAATTATTATGATATTAATTATAACAATAGCAACAACGATGATGATGATGATGGTGGTGGTGGTGATAACATTGGTAAAATAGATGATGATAAAGATAGTGCTGATTGTAATAACAGTGATGAGTACCTATCAGCTATTGGTTAGCTTTTGATTGAATGATTGGTTGGTTGAATGATCGATTGATTGATTGATTGATTAATTGATTGATTGAATGTTTTAGTAATTTGTTGGTCATTTGATTAACTGATTGATTGGTTTCTTGGTTAAATGATTGATTTACTTATCCATTGACCGTTTAGGTTTAGCCATGTCTGAAAAACATGAGGATTCAGAAAAGAATGGCGTCATCAGCCATCATCGTAATAACAATGATGGCAGAAAACCAGAAGTAATTTTAGCCGTTTCTATGTTTTTACTATTTATTTATTTAGTTATTTATTCAAGTACACTTATTTTTGTGACTGAGTTTCGTAAAGTTGGCTGATTGATTATTGGTTGATTAATTGACTATTTGATTTATATTTAGTTATATTCATTAGTTTGCTTATTCATTCATTTATTCAATGAATCGTTTAATTGTTTGTCCTTAGTCCTTTGCTCTAGACAGTAGAAATGATGAGGATGATAAGGACGAAAATGGTGATATGATTGTGAGAAATGACTCAAGGATATCTGATCAAGGTACGATGATGAGGATGCTGATAATGATGAAGATGAAGATAATTTGATTTATATGTATTTTGATAATATTTATTGGTAATAATTTGATAACATTTTGCTTTTAATCTGATAGGCTTTAATTCGAAGAGGGAAATGGTGGCAGCTGATGACGATGATGATGAAAATCATGATGATAAGAACCATAAGTCAGTGATTACGCTTGGCGTCGAGAGTAAAGATGATGATAATGATGATGATTATGAGGCAAGTTACAAAGTCTACCTCGCATCAAAGGATCAGCTTGTCCAACATTATCATGTAAGTTTTGGTATTTTATTTATTTTTATTTGTTTTTATTGTTATTATTGTTGTTGTTAGTGTTATTGATTGATTAGTTTGGTTATTGGTTTTTTTAATTGATTTGATTCGTTATTTGATTTGATTCAATGGATTTATCGGCCGGCTGACGGATTGTTGAATGACTGATTGGTTTATTAATTATTGATTGATTGATGGATGGATAGATTGAATGATTAATTATTAATTAATTGACTGATTAATTAATTGATGGATAGATTGATTAAATAAACATCGATTGATGCATTGATTAATTTTATTTGAAGAAAGCAACAGCGGAGTTTCACGAGAAGCAAGAACTAAACCTTTTACTGCAGAGGAAACTCGCCGATCACTACAAGAGGAAGAAAGGAAGCTTTGACGACGACACTCAGCAGCAGCAGCAACAACAACAACAACAAACTACTAACAATATAGACGATGACGTCAACCAAATGGACATTGACAAACAGTATCTACATAAGTTAGGTTGGCCATGATTGTTGTTACGGTCATTATTATTTATTATTATTATTATTAGTAGTAGTAGTAGTAATAGTAGTAGTAGTGATGTTAGTTAAGGTAGTATTAGTAGTAGTAGTAGTACTACACACACACACACACACACAAAGTAGTAGTAGTAGTACTACACACACACACGCATTCAAATACTCAACAGATGAATACAAGAAAAGAATGGATGAATATGCAGGAGCGATGGAACGACATAAAAATGAATTGAATGACTACTCTGACACCTGTCGAAAAGTTACTCTGAGAGATTTTGAAGAGTTGCTAAAATTTGCTGAATTCAAGAAGCAAACCTGCTCACAGTTTCTACAACATAAGAAGGACCTCATTAAGGTTATTTACACTATTTTTATTGCTGTTGTTGTTGTTGCTGTTGTTGTTGTTGTTGCTATTTGTTATGTAATAATTTTATTATTTTTATTGTCTTCATCATTATTGTTATCACCATTGTCACATGATCATTATTTTTCACCGTTTTCTCTCTTACACACACATACACACACATACACACACACATATATATATATATATTCATTTCTTTGTAGGAAATAGAAAGAAAGTTGGCGATTGAGAACGACAAAGATAGAGAGATCAAACAGCTGAGGTTGGAGCATTACAAACTTCTGTACAAAGTCCTAAAAAGGAGTAAACTGGTAAAAGATTCGGTTAGCATATCATCATTATTATTATTATTATTATTATTTATTATTATCATCATCATCATTATTAATATCATAATTATTATTATGGCTATTATTAATAATACTAATTATAATTTTTTATAATAATAGGAAAGGTTGTCGGGGGGCCTTAGGATACTGGATTTTGAGCAGCTAAAAATTGAGAACCAAACCTACAAAGAGAAGATCGAAGAAAGAAATGAGGTCATTGACCTAGTTTCATTATCATTGATATTATTATTATTGTTTTTGTTGTTATTTATATTAATGTTATTTTTGTTAATAATAAGGTCGGTGAAGGATGTTTTTTTATTATAGGGGACAAATAAATTATAACTATAATAACGAACAATTATAAATTGATTATATTATATTTTTTAAATAATTTAGGAGGTGATCAGTTGTTGATATTTTATTTTAGGATTTGCAGAAGTTAAGCGACAAAAGGACAAAGTCGATCGTCATCTTGACGCATTGCAATGAAAAGAGTTTCCATGTAGAGAATAGTTTGAAGACTAAAACAAATGATCTTCACTCCATTGAAAAAAATATTTCGCTGGTTAATGTTTATTTTTATTTATTTATTAATATATTTATATATATATATATATATATATATTTATTACAATTCCCTCTTCAATAATTTTCATGGTCATCAACAACAAACATGGGAAAATAAAACATATAATTGCTGCTTTTCAATAATGGTGTCGATGAGATTCTCGCTCATAAATAACAACGCTTTTTGACTGCTATTGCTGCTTTTGTTGTAATTGTTATCACTTATTATTATTATCATTATTTTCTTATTATTATTATTGTTGTTGTTATTGTTGTTGCTGTTGTTACTGTCGTTATTTAAAGCATGTAAATTAACTTTTTTTTACGTTAAAGATCAGAGACGAGTTGACGCATCTCAAAATAGCTAGGGATAATTTGAGGAAAGAAAACTCCGGACTGAAATCCGGACTGGTTTTGTTGGAGAACAAACGTCTGATAAGGGATTTCCAGGGATGCGCCGAGAAGAATGGATCTTTAAATGCCGACCTGCTCGCCTTGAAAAATCAGTACAATGATTTACTGGCTCGGATGAAAACCGTTTGCTAACTTGGGGGATGACAATTATGATAAGAAGAATAATGACATGAAAAATAATATAATGATAATGATGATAATAATAATAATAATAATAGCCTCAGCAGCAACAACAACATCAATAATAATAATAGTATTAACATTCTTGTATAGTATATTATCATTCAAATTTTTCTAAGTTAGGTTACATGCCGGTTTACAATGTTAAAAATTCTCGTTGATTTTTTGTTATTTCTCATTATTGTTATCGTTATTTGTTTTATTGTCCTACCTCAGGGAACTGGGTCTCTGGACGCTAAACGAAGATTGATTGATTGATTGATTGATTATTTGTTTTATTGTTTGACGATTGATGATAGTTTTTTTTTAACTGCAAGTAATTTCTATTGAAAAATGTGATTGTTATTTTACGTCGTAGGTTTCTATTTCTTAGAGTCGTTTATTGTCTAACTTTGAAAGTCGAGTGTGTGTTTAAAAGTGTGTGTGTGTGTGTGCATGTCATGTCATGACAATTAAACACAAATGAGGGCTGTCATGCATGCACGTATAGATTAACGTAGCAGCATAAACAGCAATGCATTGCTAGTATGAAATCAGCGTTTTCGTTACTCATCACGTCGTCATCTTCATCTTTAATATTCATTTTTTTATTCATTATTATGCAATATTTTCACAACATTTTTGATTTTAATCTCGGTATATATTTGTACTTAACCGTTAAGATGTTGGTCCGTAAGTTAATGAACTTTGGCTGGAGGTTCTATTTTGGATCTAAACATGATACGTGTGTGTATATATATATTTATATATATATATATATATCATGGATTTAAATTAGAGCAAGGACGATTTAGTATCTTTGGTCATTTGTCATTTAACTGAAAAATTTTCTCAAATATGGCCGAGCCTGATGAAAGTTGGAATAAATCTATTGCCTATTTCGCCGCAAATGCACGCGAAAATTCTTCAAACTCTTCCGGAACGGTTAGTGTTTTGCCCGGGGAGGAACTCAAACTTATTGTCAAGTTAATAATTGACTGGTTAGTGGTTTTTTTTATCAGTTTTGTTCCAGTTTCGGTTTTAGAATTCTTAAGTTAACATTTTTTTTATCTTTTATTTATTGAATTTTATTTCCTGTTGTTTTCATTTTGAATGCGTTTTTAAATTTGAAAGTGATTATTTTTTAAAATAATTTAAGCTTATTGTTGAACAATTTATAATTAATGCCAATGAATGATTCATGAACTTTTTTTAAATGTCTGAGCTTTTTTTAGACTTTTTTTTTAGAAAGCTACTTGTACTTAATAATACTTAATAGTCTTTCTTTACTAGTCTATAAACTAGAAAAGCCAGCTAGTAGTTAGCAGTGAAATAGTAGTTCAAGTTCAATGAACTTGTTTAGTATGTTTTTTAAACAAAGTCTAGCTTCAAAGCCAGACATTTAATTTTTTGTTTATTAAAGAAAAAACATTAAATAAAAATTTGGCAAATGTTTAATTTAATTAAAAGCTTACCAAATAGTTAAAAAACTGCTATAAAAATTAAGCCTCATAAATTTTTTTTTTACAATTTAGTGAAAGTGAATTCTTAGAGCATGGAGGTGATGATAATGTTGAAATATTCTTTTCCGCCTATGCAGCTCTAGCCACCCACCATATCTGTGTGGGCATTAGTACATGTATGTATTTGTGTATGTTGTATTCTTCTGTTCTGCTGTTGTCTGTATTTGTGTTTGTGTGTGTGTGTGTTTGTGTGTGTGATATGTCATGCTATTTTTTTTAATGTATAAACCTGCATGTATGTGTATTTAGTTTGTAGTTTGGTGTTGTGTTATTTTCTGTTGTTTCTTGTATTGCTGTGGTTCTTCACACATGTGTCTCTATCTTTATGTTATGTTAGGATAGGCATTGTACATATATTTACTTTGTTTCATCCATTGTTTAATAGCTGGATGTATAATTTTAATATTATTAATAATAATAAAAGCTAGATGAGAACAAGCAAATATAAAAATGTATAAATATACTTTTACAGTCAGCAAATCCTCTTTGAAAGAGCTAGCAAATGTGTCCAGAATATTATTAACATTCTTCCTGAATAGAATTCAAACAAAGCATGAGAAGTGTGCAATTAACAAGGTTCAATGTCTCATTTATTCATTTTTTACTTGTTCAGACATTTTTGTAGAAATTTTTTTTATTGATTTATGTCTTCTTTTGTTTGTTAATTTATTTAAAAAGTTTTACACGCGCGCGCGCACACGCGCACACATGCACGTACACACACGCACACACACGCAGTTATGTGCATACAAACATGTGTATTACTTAAATAACAATTGTATTACTTAACACAGAAACAGTTGACGGTGTTAGTGAAGAGTCTTTGTAGAGTAACGTCGTACCTGCCCAAGTCGGATGTTGATCTCTTTGTGACACAGCTGAAATATCTGTCCATTCCTACTGTTCTGAAGGATAAGATGGCTATTCCAGGTTATTTCATTTCTGGTTCATTTCATTCATTCATCCATTTACTCATTTATTCACTCATTCATTCATCTATTCTTTGCAACCATTCAGTCTGTTGATTCGTTCTTTTGTCCATTCAGCCATTGATTCATTTGTCATTCATTCATCCATTGATTCCTCCATTGATTGATTGATTGATTGATTGATTGATTGATTGATTGATTGATTGATTCATTGATTCATTTATATTTTTATATTTACTCATTTATCAGTTTCAATTTCTTCAAGTTGATTGTTTATTTACTCTCACTAGCAAATCAATCTTCAACGAAAGGGAGTTCTACCACAACAACGACAACATCTCAACCACAAAAATCTGTTGCAAGCAGCAAGGCTGCGACATCAACTGCAGTGGCCACAGCCGCTACTACAACAACAGCAAAAGTCAATAAAAACAGTGGCTACGACCTGTTGATGTCAACATTGGATGAAATCTCAACTGATTTCCAGCATCATTTAACGTTGTTGACGACCTCAACGACGACGACAACATCCCTAGCACCAACATCATTAGCGTCAACATCGGCATCTGCCGCTACAACAAGCCAACAACAGCAGCAGCACAAATTGTTGCAGAGAAATCAATATAAGCACTCCACAATCTCATCCCCAACACCAACAACTAAACAACAGAAACAACAGCAGCAGTCAACAACAACAACTACAACAACAACAACAACTGCAACAACTACAACAACAACACAGACAGCAGTACAAGATAGCAAAGATTCTTCTAGCAAGGAAAAGTCGTCTGCTACCACCCAGCAATCTGGGGTCATCGATAAAAAGGACCCCAACACTTCAGCCCTCTTCTCCAATCAGCCCAGTGACATTCAGGAGTCACTCATAGTCCTAAATCTCTCGACTCTGCAGCAGCAGTTGAAGGGTAATGACATATTATTGGATGCATGCGCGTCTCTACCTGTCCTGAAAAAGTTTGAGGGCATGCACAAGTTTGTCACTAAAGTTAGTGAAAGTGACAGTGAAGCTGGTACAGTTGTTGGGGCTGGGACGAGTGTTACACTCGGGAAAGAATTTTTGTGGCCCATTAATTTAACTGAAGCCATGGCTATTGCGTCAAAGTTTGTTTTACTTTTGCACTATTTATAACATTTCCTCATTCATTTGCTCTGCTATAGTTCAATTATTGTTCATTATTAAATTAATATTGTTCATAAATTATTCATTTTTTTTATTCACTCATTCATTCATCTTTTTATAGATCAATCTTTCATTCATCCTTTCAATCATCCATCACTCTATTCACTCTTTTAATCTTTACCTTTTATCAACTACTCATTCTATCTATCATAAACATTTAGATTTCAGCCGATCCTAGCAGACATCTCCATAGTCTGGCGCTTGTTCAGTATTCCAATCTTCGAGCCTCTGTCTAGACAGCGTGTTTTGAAGTTTGTCTCAGTGGCCACAAACTGTCTGAATGCAGCCATCCTAGCAACTGCTGCAACTACAATGATGAATATGTGTAGTACATTGGCAGCTTCAAGTGGTTTGTTGTCGCTGGTTTTCAGTTTTAGTAGTTGTAGTAACTTTTTGGTTGTTGTAAGCTTAGTATGTGTAGTACTCAGATGGCTACTACTTTAGTATAAAACAATTCTGATGTTTAGTGCTGGTGACGCTTCTAATGCATCTATATTAGTGGATTGTTATTACTCTTGTTATCTCTTTTTTTGGTCGTTACTGCTGTTACATTTGTGATTATTATTATAATTATCGTTCGTTATTATAATTATTATATTATTATTATTATCATTACTATTAGGAACGTACAACAGAGGTTCTTCAGGCAGTAAGGAGGAAGACTATGAGGGTTATGCAAACTCCATTGTTCAGAAATCTGTTAGTTCTTGTTTGTTTGTGTTTGTGTCTTCCTGTCTGTCTTTCTGTCGCTCTATCCTTCTGTCTCTATCTGTTTGTTTTGTTTGTCTTGTTGGTTTGTCTGTCTGTCTGTCTCAGTTTTGTTTGTTCTGTTTTAAAATTTTGTTTGAAAGCATTAAATTTATTGTTGTTGATGATGTTTTTATATTACTTTTTATTATTATTATTGTATCTTTTACAATTAATTCTTTTTAGTGTCCTGAAAATTATTTCAAATTAATTTTTTTCACCACTCAATCTAGCTTGATATCTTCAATTGGGTGTCAAATATTTTTCAAAAATCCCTAAAAGCTGGAGATGTAAGTTTTCGATTGGTGGATGGATGGATGGATGGATGGATGGATGGATGGATGGATGGATGGATGGATGGATGGATGGATGGATGGATGGATGGATGGATGGATGGATGGATGGATGGATGGATGGATGGATGGATGGATGGATGGGTAGATGGATTGATTGATTTTTGATCGATTGATGTTTGTCAAGGATTAGCCGCCACTGACTATTTTTACGTTTTTTCCTATATAATTACGTTTGTTCCTCTTGATGACGCGAATGTTTTTGTCAGCAGCAGAGGGAGATATGAATGAAGTTATGAGAGAAGGACAAATGTTGAGGCTTTCCAAGTGGCACCCTGGTTCATTGACAGCAGATGGTCGTTGGTTAACGTGTGAAAACCCAGAGGATTGTATTGAAGCCAGAGCCATAGCTAAATTATAAAGAACTGTATAAAAATTGAAATTTACGTTAGCGTTGATAGCGGAGGGCAAAGTAATAAAATGTGTGAGAATCTATCTTGACCGTGATCTATTTTTTAGGCCCAATGTTAAGTCCGTAACGAACAAAATGACAGAACGCAGTAAGCAATGTTAAATAAAATAAATTTCTTCATACCGTGAAAAGTTAAAATATTTTATAAAATGCACGCATGAACTGTTGTAGCATCGTTTGATCGGATTCCTATCGTTCATTCGATCACCAATCTGATTAAAACGCTGGTGAAAAGAGCAATTCAAGTTGCCTAGTTGTCTAGTCGAATGCCTCAAACTCGTTAACTTTTTATAGCAACTGATAATGATTTAAATTCCAACCTATTAAATTTATGTTTCAAATCACCATGTGCTGTCTTTTTGTTGTTGATGTCAGTGGAAAACATTGTAGGGTGAGTTGTAATAGAAATTGTTTTTGTGCTAAATAAAAAAAATTCTACAGGATTAAATTATTATCTAACCTCTAAGCCAGTGTCCCTCAAGGTGGGCGATAGCGTCCCCTTGTGGGCGCTGAAGTCTTACTGGGGGGGGGGGGGGTGACAGGCTTTGACAAAATTTGAGAACTTTAGAAGTTTCATGTTTATGTATTGATCATTTTTTGCCGGGATTACAAAAACCATTTATTTGAACCAGTTAAAATCTTTTTCCATGCTAACCTTGCGGATACCTATCAGCGTTATTGTCGATTTGTAAACAGAGCTCAAAATCTTCCAGACGCAAAAAAATGTATTTGGTTAGAAAAGCAAATTCTTCTGTTGTCCCCTTGGATTGTGGTCAATTGTTCCATTCTCGTATTTGTGCCAACGGGGATTTATTGCTGTGACAACGCTGTTAACAAAAGAAAAAAAGAAATAACTGGGATATTAATAAACGTGAAGATTTAAGACTGTTTTCAGTAAATTTGAGCCTGATATTAAAAGTCTTATAAAAAAATCATCAAATTCACCCGTCACATTAAATTTATTTATGTTTAATTGTTCGTTCGTTTCAACTTGGATTTAAAAATATTTTTCGTAAAAATATTTTACTGTTATTTTTTCTCAAAATTTTTGTAATTTTAAAATAAGTGCATGCACCGAGAAACGAGACCAATGTATATACTTACTACTATTATAACGTACATCAACTTACTAAGAAGCTAAATTTTATTACATTTCTTTCAAATGAAAACTCTTAAGTCGGAGAGGGCTTCCATAAATTAGGCGGTGGGAGAAATAAGTTTGGGAACCATTGCTTAGAGTCTAAGCAGTCGGAAACATTTCTCGTACGAGCATTTTTTTTATAATTGATGTGTGATTAGAATGTGGAATAACTTTATTGAACAGCGCCTTTTTTGTTATGATGATAGAACAGATGCAGGTCTCATGCGTGAATTGAGACGGTTTTTGTTGAAGTGTGTTGCAAACTACTGTTGCTCTCAAACAATCATCTATTCAATCTATTAACTAGCTGACTGACTGACCATTCGATCAATTAATTATCCATTTAACCAATAATTCAGTCATTTATTCTTCGTTCATTCAATCGATCAATCAACTAACTTCAAATAGGTGCATCTGAATTTAAAAATGCTTGGTGCATCTGCTCTCTTAGCTGGTATCAAAGAAATTGTCAATCAGGATTATTCGGCTTTGGCTAAATCGTCTCTGGCCACTTCGGCTACTGCTTCTAGCAGGAGTAGAAAACCAAGTGGTAGTGAAGCAGCTAAAGTCGCGTTTACTACTACAACTACTGATGCTGCAGCTACGGCTACTTCGCCACTTAAAAAGAGTGAGGATAAAGATGATGGTGGTGGCAGTAGTGATGAAAGCAATTATGATTGGCATAAGATGTAAGTTGCGAGGTTGATTGTTTGCGGCCATGTGCGTTCGTGCTGATGTTGTTGAACGAAAAATAAATTATCATTATCGCCGCCAGATATCGTTACCATCACTTTTTTAAAATCACCCAGCGACTATCCACCAATCACGTCACTGACCGTTGCACTGGCCAATCAAACGACTCGATTGCTCAATGTCCTATTCTTGGATATGGAAAAGGAAGTTGTATCGGTCAGTTTTCCATAAATAAATCTATATAGTATATGAATATTGATTGAAATAGGTCAATAAATTTTTTGACTTAGCCATTCATGTTTTATTTGCCTTTTTTTAGACTCCTCCCACTGTAGAACAGCCAATAATAGTTGGAGAATTTAACGTGTATAACACATACACAGCCTATGAGAGGATTGTTAAACTGACCAGTGATGTGGATATTTTGGAACTTTTCAATAGGATCTCTTGTTATTCATTCTTTAAGGTTTGTTTGATTGCTGTTTGGCTTTGATTAGTGAATTGGTTGGCTGCTGTTGAACATTTGTTTCTTGAGAGTTAATTCGTTTGGTTGGTTTGTTTGACTGGCTAGCTGTTGAAAGGTTGGTTAGGAGTAAATTTGATTGGCTGGTTGATTGGTCTAGGTGTCATCAATTTGGTTGTATGATTGATTGGTGCTACGTGTGTTTCTGTGATTTATTTGATCTCGCACAATAACTTTTGATTGACCCATAGGGTGTTACCCTGTTCAATGCTATGTGTGAAAAAGTAGAAGCAACATCAACTACCAATAAGAAGACAACAACAACTACGACGACAACAACAACAACTTCTGCCAATCTTACTACTACATTTCGCGGCAGCAAGAAGGACGAAACTGCTGTTAGCACAGCTACTACTACGGCTACTACCACAGCTACATCAGCTACAGCTAATTCAGCTGCTGCTACTGACGCTGCTTTTGAGCTTGAGAGTGATACTAGTGACAGTAATACTTACTATGAGGAAGATTTCAGCAGTAGTCAGGATGAGCTGAGTTATGATGGTCGGTTTGCCTTTTGGGTATTTTTCTATTTTGGGGATTGGATTGTGATTTTAAAATAAAAATAACGATGACACACTCATTCTGGAAAACGACTCTACACTCCAGACGACGATTCAGAAAAGATCTTGGGACACATCTTCGACATGAACATCAGCTCGGGCAGGGATCACCATCATCACGGCCAGACGAACGGCGAGACGACAGGGAGCCAGACACTGACCGGACACATGGCCAGCTCGGAGCGCAAACATCCTCGTCGCCATAGTAACACGGAAAGTGTTGTCCTGGTGCCTGATAAAAAAGAAATCGAGACGGTCTGTTGTTGTTGACGGGGGGGAGGGGTTGGGGCCAAGATTGTTGCTAGTGTGGTTGACGATCTTTTTTGGCTTATCATGTTCAATTTTTTTGTCCATTTTACACATGAAACGGGCATTTTTCTGACTTTTACTTTAAAAATTCTCACAACGGAGGGGGGGCAGTGCCTTCCCAGTACCCCCGTTCTAGATCGGTCACTGGAAGATATTTATTTTATTACATTCGTCATTTTTTTTTCTTAGATTTTTAATACTTATAATTACAAACTAAAATTTTGGTTCTAATAAGATGTTATATATCATATATATATTTCATTTATATTATTATTATTATTGTTAGCATTGTTTTCATTACTATAACTATTATTACTACTATTATTATTATTATTATTATTATTATTATTATTGTCATAATTATTTTTTTCCCTTTCAAAAGTATGTGAAGTTATCAACTGACCTCGTGAACTTCATGATCCAACATTACATCATCTCCTCCTGTAACTTTCTGCTGAAGAAACTTACGTAAGTTTAGCCGTTGTTGCTCTTTATTATTATTATTGTTATTATTATTATTATTATTGTTGTTGTTATTGTTATTATTATTGTTATTATTATTATTACTATTATCATCATCACCGTCAGTATTGCTATAATTTTATGATGGAATCGTCATCCTTATCGCCACCATATTAATATAATGAAGATGGTTATGATAAGTAGTTGTAATATATTCTCAAATACACTAGCAAAAGAGTAGCGAACACCCGCACATCATAACAGCACGCACACGTACATACATACACGCACACACACACGTACACGTACACACACGTACACATACACACACGTACAGCAGCGCACAGAACAGACCGGAGTATCTCGTCTACTTTGCCCTAATTGTCCGGGAACTAGATCGCCTATTCCCTAGCTCCTCCTCCTACATCACCTTGACCTTCAATTTGATGTCTAGGTCACTGGCCTACTTTATTCATCTGCTATTGACTAAGAAGATCTACAGCCATCAATCTCAGGTTGTTGCTTTCTCCCAGTTAATTTGCGTTGCTCTCTAATGCATTGTGTTATAAATCTATATTCATCTTATCTGCTTAATAGTGCTAATAATTAGTAATGGCATCAAATACAAAGTCTAGATACCCATATCAAGATCACATGTTAATCAGCATAAATAAATAAAATAGCGAAAAATATAAAGTTTTGACCTAAGATGGGAAACTTTTCTGGCGCCTTTGTTGAACGCTCACTCGATTCTAGAGTCAATTAGTCTGAATCTTTGTGCAAATCCATCAATACAAAACAGTTTTACATGTTAGAGTTAAGCCATGTATGCAAACGTGTACAAGACAGGAACGGCACGAATTCGTACAGGCCTGTACAGACAAACACTGCATACACATTCATACAATCAATCAATCATACAGATGCTAATTTTGACCTACTTGAATGTTGGGTACACAAAACCGCAACAACAAACGACATCACCATCATCAATATCCCCGCCACAACAACTGCATCAACCTTTCTGGTGGTCAAATAGTAATACTACTGCTGCTGCTGAAGACGATGACGCTGATGCAAATAGAGATGTTGTTGAGAAAGATGAGGATGAGAAAAATAAAAAAGACGACAGTCAAGAGGATAGATACAGAAGAGGAGACAAAAAAGCAAGTGCTACATCTCTGTTTCCTTATCAAATTCGTCCTAGAACGCTGGCTGTTCTTGTGGAAGTTGTACTGGTTAGACAGCAATGGGCTAAGGAAAAAATGCTGTCCTCCTCACCATCTCGTGCCAATGATGAGGTCAGTGAGGCTGAAACGACAGTCAGCACTAATGATGATGATGAGGTCAATGGTGACGCGAGTGCATTTCAGGAAAAGTTTGGGGATGGACTTTTAGTGATGGAACGACTGATGGAAAGGCTGCAGATGGTTCTGGATGAGATGGTCAAGAGGATGACGATGGGAAGCATTGATGACCAGCTGGATATCATGATGGAAGGTTGGTTGGTTCGCTGGTTGATTGGTTGACTAGTTCGTTGGTTGGTTGGTTGCTGTGTGTGTATGTTTGTGTGCGTGCGTGCGTGTATGTGTGTGATACACTGACATACCGCATACATGATGCGCTATGATTCAAATACACATACACAGTTGTACACACATTCACACACGTTCACACACACACACATTCACACAACGCACGCGCGCGCACACAGACGTAAACAAAGAGTGCATGCTCATGATCTTCTTCCTCTTCCTAAATCTGAACCTGATGGAGAAAAAAGTACTCTGGATTGACCTTTGCAAATGTCTGGTCAGTTTCAATTCAAAGGTCAAGGTCAGTCAGATTGTCAATCCACTGCCAGTAACTAGGTGAGTGATGAAGAGGCTGATGAAGATGAGGATGATGATGTGAATGTGATAATACTTGTGATGGTGACGATGATGGTGACGAGGATTTTGAATAAATTTATTTTCACTAATCAGAATCCTCAAGGCAATTGACTACCTCTTGAGAAACTTCTACGAAATACCGTCTACCCTCAATGAAACGGTCTGTTAAATTCTTGCAATTTAAGTTTACTTTTAAATTAAAATTTTTTATTTTTCGTCATCGTAACTAACTAATTACCATAATTTCATCATCCCATCATCACGTAAAAATTCTCGTATCTGTTATCCTATCGTCATTTTGATCATCATCTTTTTTTCCTCTTATCACCATCGTCACCATCACAGTTTATATCATCATTAGTATCATTAAACTTGCAGGTATCAAAATGTATCTTTGGTGTATTTACTGGCACAACGACGAATGTAGTCCCGTTCACTATGAGTTCCAATAAATTACCATCCTATGACTTTTACGAACTCGTTGGCGGGTGTCAATCGGCTTCTTATCCAACTCAACCGGAGATCCCTAAAGTCGATGGATTGGTTAGTTTTTTAATTGATTGGTTGGTTGGTTGATTCATTGATTGTGGATAGTTGGTTGGTTGGTTGGCTGGTTGGCTGGCTGGCTGACTGGTCGTTTGGTTGGTTGGATAATTGGTGAAATTAAAATGAAGCCATTTTTTTATTCATTCATCTTTCTAGGCCTGT